>NC_079555.1:80000-112500 GCF_015846415.1 Triplophysa dalaica
CACAACACACATTACATCAACACAGACAACACGCATTACATCAACACAGCAAACATCACATCAACACAGGACACATCACATCAACACAACACACATCACATCAACACAACACACATCACATCAACACAGGACACATCACATCAACACAACACACATCACATCAACACAGCAAACATCACATCAACACAACACACATCACATCAACACAGGACACATCACATCAACACAGGACACATCACATCAACACAACACACATCACATCAACACAGACAACACACATCACATCAACACAGGACACATCACATCAACACAGCAAACATCACATCAACACAACACACATCACATCAACACAACACACATTACATCAACACAACACACATCACATCAACACAACACACATCACATCAACACAGCAAACATTACATCAACACAACACACATCACATCAACACAACACACATTACATCAACACAGCAAACATCACATCAACACAACACACATCACATCAACACAACACACATTACATCAACACAGGACACATCACATCAACACAACACACATCACATAGCAAACATTACATCAACACAACACACATCACATCAACACAACACACATCACATCAACACAACACACATCACATCAACACAGACAACACACATTACATCAACACAGGACACATCACATCACATCAACACAAACAACACACATTACATCAACACAGCAAACACTACATCAACACAACACACATCACATCAACACAGCAAACATTACATCAACACAACACACATCACATCAACACAACACACATCACATCAACACAGACAACACACATTACATCAACACAGGACACATCACATCAACACAACACACATCACATCAACACAAACAACACACATTACATCAACACAGCAAACACTACATCAACACAACACACATCACATCAACACAGCAAACATTACATCAACACAGGACACATCACATCAACACAGACAACACACATTACATCAACACAGCAAACATTACATCAACACAGGACACATCACATCAACACAGCAAACATTACATCAACACAGGACACATCACATCAACACAGACAACACACATTACATCAACACAGCAAACATTACATCAACACAGGACACATCACATCAACACAGACAACACACATTACATCAACACAGCAAACATTACATCAACACAGGACACATCACATCAACACAACAAACATCACATCAACACAGCAAACACTACATCAACACAGGACACATCACATCAACACAGCACACATTACATCAACACAACACACATCACATCAACACAACACACATCACATCAACACAACACACATCACATCAACACAACACACATTACATCAACACAACACACATCACATCAACACAACACACATCACATCAACACAGCAAACATTACATCAACACAACACACATCACATCAACACAACACACATTACATCAACACAGCAAACATCACATCAACACAACACACATCACATCAACACAACACACATTACATCAACACAGGACACATCACATCAACACAACACACATCACATAGCAAACATTACATCAACACAACACACATCACATCAACACAACACACATCACATCAACACAACACACATCACATCAACACAGACAACACACATTACATCAACACAGGACACATCACATCACATCAACACAAACAACACACATTACATCAACACAGCAAACACTACATCAACACAACACACATCACATCAACACAGCAAACATTACATCAACACAACACACATCACATCAACACAACACACATCACATCAACACAGACAACACACATTACATCAACACAGGACACATCACATCAACACAACACACATCACATCAACACAAACAACACACATTACATCAACACAGCAAACACTACATCAACACAACACACATCACATCAACACAGCAAACATTACATCAACACAGGACACATCACATCAACACAGACAACACACATTACATCAACACAGCAAACATTACATCAACACAGGACACATCACATCAACACAGCAAACATTACATCAACACAGGACACATTACATCAACACAGGACACATCACATCAACACAGACAACACACATTACATCAACACAGCAAACATTACATCAACACAGGACACATCACATCAACACAGACAACACACATTACATCAACACAGCAAACATTACATCAACACAGGACACATCACATCAACACAACAAACATCACATCAACACAGCAAACACTACATCAACACAACACACATCACATCAACACAGCAAACATTACATCAACACAGGACACATCACATCAACACAGACAACACACATTACATCAACACAGCAAACATTACATCAACACAACAAACATCACATCAACACAACAAACATCACATCAACACAGGACACATCACATCAACACAACACACATCACATCAACACAACAAACATCACATCAACACAGACAACACACACTACATCAACACAGGACACATCACATCAACACAACAAACATCACATCAACACAGACAAAAGAAAAAACATAAACACAACACACATCACATCAACACAACAAACATCACATCAACACAGACAACACACACTACATCAACACAGGACACATCACATCAACACAACAAACATCACATCAACACAGACAACACACACTACATCAACACAGGACACATCACATCAACACAACAAACATCACATCAACACAGACAACACACATTACATCAACACAGCAAACATTACATCAACACAGGACACATCACATCAACACAACAAACATCACATCAACACAGGACACATCACATCAACACAACACACATCACATCAACACAACAAACATCACATCAACACAGACAACACACACTACATCAACACAGGACACATCACATCAACACAACAAACATCACATCAACACAGACAAAAGAAAAAACATAAACACAACACACATCACATCAACACAACAAACATCACATCAACACAGACAACACACACTACATCAACACAGGACACATCACATCAACACAACAAACATCACATCAACACAGACAACACACACTACATCAACACAGGACACATCACATCAACACAACAAACATCACATCAACACAGACAACACACATTACATCAACACAGCAAACATTACATCAACACAGGACACATCACATCAACACAGACAACACCCATTACATCAACACAGGACACATCACATCAACACACATCACATCAACACACATCACATCAACACACATCACATCAACACACATCACATCAACACAGACAACACACATTACATCAACACAGCAAACACTACATCAACACAACACACATCACATCAACACAGCAAACATTACATCAACACAGGACACATCACATCAACACAACACACATCACATCAACACAGACAACACACATTACATCAACACAGCAAACACTACATCAACACAACACACATCACATCAACACAGCAAACATTACATCAACACAGCACACATCACATCAACACAACACACATTACATCAACACAGACAACACACTAGGGCTGCAACAACGAATCGATAAAAATCGATTACTAAAAAAGTTGGCAACGAATTTCATAATCGATTCGTTGTGTCGCGCGACACGGAGAAGTTTGATTATTAAAAAAATGTATTTGAGCGCGGAGCGGAGTGAACACACTCGTTCTCTCTCGCGCACTGATGCTAGCAGAGTTTGGCGCGTCATAGACAGGGCGGAGCAAAAATAAAAAAAAACGAGGAAAGATACATGGCGGAGGCAGAGAAATCCGCGCGACGCAAGTCATCCAACAGTCATACAAAACTACTAAATAAGAAAAGCAATTTTTGCAGTGTATATTCTGTGCTTTGTCCCATATAGGTTATTATTGACAAATATATTTGTGTGTGTTGTACTTTTTTAATTTAATTTTAAAGTTCTTTCATAGCACTCGGTCATCTTAAGCTGTGTTTAAATGTGGTGTATAAATTAACCTTGTACTTCCTACAATGACGGTAATAATTTAATGAATAAGCTTCAAGTGAATTTGAGAGAGTGTGTGTGTTTGTCAGTGTGAGAGTTTGTGAGTGTGTGCATGTGCAAAAGTGTGTGTGTCTGCGTGTGTGTGCATCTGCGAGTGTGTGCGTCTGCAGTGTAGTGAAGAGAACAAGTTCTTACATTAAAAAAAATCCTGTTAAATTTTCTGATTTGTATTGTTCTTTATTTTTTATAAATTCATTATTGTTCTGGCAGCTCAGGTGGCACTTTTATTAAAAAAAAGTCTATATATTTGGCAGATGTAAAGCATACATGTGTATGTTTTTTGTGTTAGTTCATTTTTATTTGATTTTATTATTATTATAACAGCTCAGGGATGTTCAAGGAGCAACATGTTTGTGCACTTTCTAAAGATTTTAGTTCTGTTTTTGAATAAAGGGTTGGAAATGAATGCTTTTCTTGGTTTTTGATTTTATCCGATTCGTCGATTAATCGGAAAAAATAAGCGACAGATTAATCGATTATTAAAATAATCGTTAGTTGCAGCCCTAAAACCCACATTACACCAACACAGACAACACACATTACATCAACACAACACAACACACATTACATCAACACACACACACACAACAACATATGGAAGCATATGTGGTGCAAAATTCAATTTGCAATGCAATATTCAATATGGCAATGCAATATTCAAAATGCCAATGTATTTCTGTATTTAAATTTACATTTTCCATTACTCCACATGTGCAAACTTTGGTGCAGAAGGAAAATGAAAATGAAATTATATTATTTACATTTGCCATTTCCAACAGCAGTCTTAATGTGTAATGTGCATACTTTTTAACGCTCTTCAAGTTGCAAAATTAAAATGAAAATGCATTACCGGATTGATTATACATATTTAAGATAGTCAAGCATAACTGTAGCAAAAAGAAAATTCTAATGTCATTTTCCCTTATTGCATTAACATTAACAGGTTGAACATTTGGGATTGCATTTTCATTTACACACAGCGCGTTGAGTGGTGCAAAATTCAATGTGGACTTGAAAATGCATTTCGAGCTGACCACGCCCCCACCCCGGTACAGCGTCATTGCGTAAAGGCGGAGTCAGCATCGCTAGTTAAAGGCATGGATGTGCGGCTGCAAAGCTGATAAAACATTAAATTGTATGCACACGAATTTGAGCACAAATAAAAAAATTACTTGGGTGTTTTTTTAAGATTAGTACGTCTTTGTAGACGATAGAACTAGAAGCTACATTGCTAGAATATTCTGCCTTATCAAGCGGTGAGCTCGCCTGTTGAATGTCTCATAATCACTTGACTTTCTCATACGCGTTTTCATCATGAACACATTCAGTATTTTGATTAATGTCTTTTTTGTCACAATATCTTCATACAATTGTTCAGTAACTGTACAATCACAAACGCGATACATCCACATGAAATACACCTCTGTACCGTTTCTTCGTGCTGGAGGCAGTGTAAGGGGAGAGATTATGCACAAATACACATAAACATTGCCAAAGTGGAGATCTGCCCTTACGAAAATTAACCTTGGTTTCTAATTCATCCGGATGCTGCAGTTTAGGCTGTGACAGATCCACTGAATAATTCGATTCCTGAAGTTAAGTAAATGTTGCACCACAAAAACAGTCAATATCATAATATTGATATTGATAACAGTCAATATCTTAACATAATCATTCTGAAACAAAGACAACAAATACTGAACGTGTTTATGATGAAAACGTGTATGTGCAAGCGATTTAACGCTTTTATTATCTCTGCAGTCGAACGTGTTTTCCGCACCTCAAAACAACACACCTGACTAGCAAATAGCGATGCTGACTCCGCCTTCACGCAATGACGCTGTACCGGGGTGGGGGCGTGGTCAGCTCGAAATGCATTTTCAAGTCAACATTGAATTTTGCACCACTCAACGCGCTGTGTGTAAATGAAAATGCAATCCCAAATGTTCAACCTGTTAATGTTAATGCATTAAGGGAAAATGACATTAGAATTTTCTTTTTGCTACAGTTTTGCTTGACTATCTTAAACATATATAATCAATCCGGGATTGCATTTTCATTTTAATTTTGCAACTTAAAGAGCGTTAAAAAGTATGCACATTACACATTAAGACTGCTGTTGGAAATGGCAAATGTAAATAATATAATTGCATTTTCATTTTCCTTCTGCACCAAACTTTGCACATGTGGAGTAATGGAAAATGTAAATTTAAGTACAGAAATATATTGCCATTTTGAATATTGCACCACATATGCTTCCATAACTTAAGCAAGAGCAGAACAGAACAGACAAATAAGTGTGTTTATGACACGTGGTTTTGATCTCACCGCCCGTAGCGCGTCTTCAGCGCGCGTGATCTCGTCCCGCATCGCCTTGCGTTTAAACTCGTGCAGGTTTTCGTAGTATTCCTGTTCATCCTTTTCACTGACGCTGAAGAGCGCGTCAAGCACGATCCCGCGGCCGCACGCGTCCACAGCGAAGCTGAAGTATCGCTCCAGCAGCCTGCACGACGCGTCGACATCGCTCCGTGGGGCGCTGAAGAACAGTAGCTCCCACAGGTTGGGCTCGCGGAAGCGCGTCAGGTCAGGGAAGAGCGACGCGAGCTCATCGCGCACCGAACTCAAATGCGCGTGCACGTGTCCTATGAGTTCGCTGGAGAACAGTCCTGCGCAGCTCCCGCTGGCGTCTCCGCGCCGTTGTTGCGTCCGGTCATGACACGTCACAGCAAACTTCGACTCTATTTCGTTCCACTCCACGATAAACCGGAGTTTATGGTTCTCTCTGTTGTCGAACGCGTCGCTTTTAACGGCAACCCATCCGTCTAGACTGTCCGTTCGCTCGCTGTCCGCGTCGCTCATGGCGTTCATGGCCTTTGCTTGTGTTTCTTTTTGGATGTTGACGTCATCCTGCGGTCATGTGATCAGGGGGAATTCCTGCGGCACGTGATGGCAGTGAGTTTCTGCACTCCGTTGTCTTATCTGTAGTTACTTTAGTCATACGATACGACACCAAATCATGTCTGTATAAAGAAAGAAAGAAAACCCGAAAGACAGAAATCTGTAAACTCACATCGGCACAGATTTCCTTCCGTAGGTTTTCGACGATCGATGATTGGCTGTTTTTACTAGAAGGCGGGACTTCCTTTACTAGAGCACAGAGCCATTGGGAGAGAGTTCTGCCAACGGAAGTCCGAAACACTAGAGAGTCACGTGATTTATGGAGCTTTCAGATAGTTCCAGGAAGTTATGTTTTCTCTTTAAATGCTTTATTTCTTTCATTTTGTAGTCATTAAATGACTTTTGTCTTTAAATGGGTTAGAAGTTTACCTCAGTTGGTCTGTTTAGTCGCAGCTCCATGTGTTACTGGTTACTTCCGGGAACTATTAAAACTGTGAAAAAGCTGTTCCATGGAGTCAACGGAGAAGACGGCTCAATGGGTCTGCTAGAGCGGCCATGTCCCATATGGTGTACTCCGGTCTTGTGGACCTCCTCAGAGTCCACACTTGGTGACGTCAGAAAGTGCAGAACTACAGGACACTAGTCCAAAAGGGTACTTCCCATCCCTAACCAAGAGCAAAGACGGACTACTTGTCACATTAATGCTAAACTTACATCACATGACAGAAGTTTGACGTTATAGCTGCATTCGGTGGCCCTGATTGGAGGTTGTTGGGTGGGTGTTTGTGGGGAGTAGGGGGCTCGTTGGTTGTGGGGATTCATCTGCTGGGGCTGTGTGGGTCTGGTTTGGCCTTGTTTTGTGGTCGTTGTCGGACAACAGAGGAATAAAGTTACAACATACCATTACTATTTTACCTGGTTGTTCCTCTGTTTTCTGGTGTCGATCGTGGAGTGGGACCGGGTTGAACCTGCACGGTTTTCATTGAGTGTGACTTTCTGGGTTTCAGATGGTGGGCTCTCCCTCTTCCTCGTGGATATTTGCTGGTGGCTTTTGGTCGGGGTCACTGTGTGCAGCTATGACACGTCAGAGGAGGTCTGGCCCTCCCGGCTGATCCTGGTTTCTCCCGAGGTTTTTTTCCGCATTAATCAATCATTGGAGTTTGGGTTCCTCGTCACAGCAGGGCAGTGTTGGCTTGCTCACCGGGAGACTGCATTTATTTATTAGATATTATTTATTAGAATGATCTTGCTTGTTCTATAAACACCTTGTGCTGTGTTTTACCTTTTCTGTTTTTCCTGTTTGCCACTGTAAAGCTGCTTTGGAACAATGCACATTGTGAAAAGCGTTATATAAATAAACTTGAATTGAATTACTTGGGAGTGCATTTTGGGATCAGACTTGAGGTCATCACACCGGAAAGAGCAAGCGGTGCTTAATCTCTCTCGTGGTACGCTGTTGTCATTCGCTGATCAGTGTTTGCAGCGCCGCGTGAAGTCGATCACACTTATTGTCCCATTGGGTTATTTGGGACTGGAGCTGCAGGTTTTTATTGTTCTGTATTTCATATGTTGATATGCCACCCAACCCATTACGCAATAAATACTTATGTTTGTAATGCATTCATTTGTCATGACGTAAATGCAACTGCTTATGTATATTTGTATACACAATTCTTCTGTATACACTTTTAAAAATGCATACATGTTGTTACTACTTGCACTATGTTGTAGTGTAAACAGTGTGAGTAGTGTGTTCACATTGAGATATCCCATGTGCACTTTAATTACCCGTATGATTCACTTTTTCAATCGAAAATATGAAATGTGCAACTGTGATAACGCTTCAATGTTTACTGTATACTTACATTTATTAATTTAGTGAAGCATCTTTTATTTAATGTTATTAATGCAGTGTAGTGTCACTAAACAAATACATGTAGAACATCTGGGTACATTGAGAACACTCATTTCAGCATACTATAATTTGGGACTTACTGGCTGCGTTCAAATACCCCCACTTGCGGTCTTAGATACTTGAGAGCGCGTGCACGAGACAGGAAGGAAGAGCGCAAGTGTCCAATGTCTTAAAATGCAGAAGGGCAGTTCGCATAACACACACTAAACACACACTAGCTTTAATACCGCTTCGGGGCAAAAACATGAACGTCCTTGATATGAATCACGAGACTTTTTGCTTGGTTTAGATGTCGCGGAAAGCTTTCAAGTGTATGTTATACTATTACTTAAAGGTTAAATCTTTATTTATTCTATGTTTGGCTAACATGTGTTTTTCTTATGTTTGAACGGAGTTATTTTGTGTAAATATTCTCGTGTGGACTTACTCTTAACACCAGTTATGTAAAAATAGCTTAATATGATTTTTTTTGATCAAACACATGAGAGATTGTGCAGCGGACCTGTACATGTGTGTTAGCAAATGCAGTGACTTCAGACTGATGTGTGACATCTGGAGTCGTTCTGTTCGCTGTTACTGTAGGAGATTTGTATCAGCAGAGATCACACACTCGAATGATCCCGCCTTCTTAACCTCCACAAACATACACATTTTACTTTAACATTTATTCATTTGGCAAATGCTTTTATCCAAAGCGACTAACATCCTATACTTTTGTTTCTAAGTATGTGCAAAAACCCTGGGATCGATCACACAACATTAATAACGTTGTTAACGCAATGCTCTTACCGCTGAGCTTCAGGAAAGCGTGTACACAATGGACCATAGACTTCAATTGATTATATATCAGGCTTATGATAGCCACATTAATAACTAAACCGTGTGACATACTTCCTTTTTGTGTGAAGACAAGTAGTGTCGTGGAAGCTTGTTATGGTGAATATTTTCCAAACCTGCGATGTGTTACACAGTGGGATGATGAAATAAAGAAGTGGCCCGATATATCATATCAATATACATTCAATTATTTGGTATTTAGTTGAAGGGACTTCGACACGCAGTTATAAAAGCACAGAAGCGTAACTGTAACCTGCACAGTGGGACAGTCGGTCGAGTGTTTATACATGAAATAGACACAAATTTATGTTTTTAAAAACAGTTGTGAATGCCAGTATAAAATGGAGCAAACATGTCTAGGCTCTTACCACTAACAACGGGAGAAGCGTGACGGCTGGTTTCTCTTGTTTTGCAGTGGGGAACGTCCACATTAAGCTCTGCTGCATGAATGCTGGTCAAACAACATTTTTGTAGAATTTTTTTGTGTTTGTACCCGCTATTAAGGCAACCTCGAATTGCACACAATAAGCTTGTGAGTTTAGTTTCTATAATAAATATTAACTAGCCTGTCAAAACTAAACAATCGTCTCATTCGCAATACAACTGCAATGACATTAAACCAAAAATAACGTGGATATTCTCTCCTTACCCCCCCCCCAACACCTCAACCTAATAATCAAACAAATCAAGACATTAGATTGAAAGAAAAACACTATTTGACAGAATTGAGCCTTTTTATTTAGTGAGATCAGTAACATGTCTTCACGAGTAGGTTGGACACGCGCACGGACGCACGCACGCAAAGAGACACACGCACGCAAAGAGACACACGCACGCAAAGAGACACACACACACACACACACACACACACACACACACACAAACGGTGTTACAAAGACACACACACACACACAGTGTTACAAAGAGACACACACAAACAGCGTTACAAAGAGACACAGATCCCAATGCTGTGACATTTCCCATGTAAGGGTCTTCACTTGAAACCACCGAACCTGCAACACAAACACACATTTACACACACCACATAAGCACGTGCACATACCTTAACAAAACACAATAATTTGTCTGATTGTGAGACGCTGATGATGATGTCACGCCTCCTCTTGAGTTGTGATGTCAGTCGGCCGTTTCCTACGGTTCATTGGTGTCTGAGGTGAACTTCAGCCACAATCTAATCATTAAAGCTGTCGCTGCCTCACAGGGCCAAACACATTTTCCACAAGAACCTGCAGCTTAGCCGCTTTGGGTTTGTCTGATCCCACCTGACAAGAATGAGAACGTCATACAATGAAACGTGTGTGTGTGTGTGTGTGTGTGTGTGTGTGTGTGGTGTGTGTAGACCGCAGCAGTCTTGCAGCTATTGGTCTGTTCTGAACACCACGTGACTTCATGTAGGAGGGTCGTATCAACAGAGCTGTAGAGTTTCAACAGTCTGCCTTCATTCCCTCCACAAACGTAAAGAATAAACACCGAGTAACAATCCGCTCTCACATCACAAACAACACAAGAACGACAAGTGAAACCTGTTATCAAGTACTAGAGTATAACCACATGACCACAATAAAACACTCACTGTGATGAGCGCGAGATTCACATAACTTCACACACGCGCGCAGCGCCTTCCTCCAGTGGATGTGACGTCACTGACTCGTTTCCTCGTTCTAGTCGCGTTGTGGCTAGAATGGATATAGCTTGTTTTTATTCATAAATCCAGATTCTTTAATAAACTCCCCACGTTTTTTTGCTTTTTAGAAAGATTTAATGATCTTATTAAAAACCTTAAAACTTGTGCATCATAAAAAAGCCCTGAAACTATGTTATCTTTTGAAAGTATTTTTGGATGATTTAGAACCTTGAACTGTTTTTCATCTGTTTTAGCCTATTTTATTTAATATTATTATTAATATTTCTTTATGCGTAAATTTATTCTAATTTTTGGATTATTTTTGTTATGCTGTTATTTGGATATTATTAAGATTTTTCTTGTTGTTTATTTGGTATTTTGTATCTTCTTATTAAGCGATATATAAAAAAGGATACAGCTATGGCCGGAAGTGATACAAAATCTCGCCATACGATTACATAAGCTAACGCCTACACATACCTCAACTCTAAACCTAAACTTACAATTATTAAAAATATATTAATCAACTGTTTTCAGCGTGACAAAAACTATGCGGTATTGAAGTGCGCATGCCCAGTAGAGGTCGCTGCATCCCTTCTAGTCAAATCCCGGCTGGATCTCTGTCGCGCTCAGCTCCCATTATTGTTAACACGACATAAAAAGTTACCGCTTTATCTTATATCGAGTTCATACATATACAAACAGGCAAATTGTCTCATGTGAATGACTACCTTTCTGTGTTTTCTTATTTTCTCCTGTAAAGCTGCTTTGGAACAATGCGCATTGTGAAAAGCGCTTTATAAATTCATTGTTATAAACCCGTCAAAGGTATATATCGTTCAGACGCTGTGCGGTGTTGCGGCATCTTGTTCAGTAAAACTGGATTATTTGACGGTTATGATGGTCGTGTCTGGCGCATCAATGTGACGTCTACGTATATAATGAATGTCACTTAACAGCGCCGCCTGCAAAATGAATGTTATAAATTTATATTTCAATATCTTTGAAAAACAAGTTTGTGGGAAAGGATATAAAAAAGTCATGTTGATCCTCACTCCATACCAGTTGGTAGCGGTAATACAACATTTAGTTATTTTTCTCCCGCCAATAAAACCTTAAAGAAGAAGACATTAATATTTATGTCGTATATTAATGTATTTATCAAACACTCACATGAAAAGTGACCCACAGATATTTCGTGATTATAAACGAGTTTCTGATGTTTACTGTCGCGATATCCGTGTCAGAACAAACATCGCGTTGCGCTGGATAAATTACTATTATTATTACATAAGTATTGTGATGTTATTAAACAGGTTCACACATCAAACACACAAATGTTACATTTACTTAGATTCTCATTTAACTCGCTATAAATGATAACATTATCTCTTAGCAAAATTAAATTCATTCGGCCTGAATAAAGATAACCGAAAGAAAGTATATAGTTTGTTTTTGGTTATGTTAAAGCATTACTGCTAACTTCATATTATGTTCAGAATTTCTCACAGTGACAAACTCACGGCCGCCGCTACACCAGAAATAAAGTTTTTATGAGATCATGCACGTTCTCTTCTTTATTTACAGGACCGCTGCTCTGAAGAACCAAGAGATGTCTGCTGTTCTTACAAAGATCCACTGAAGAAGCTTTATTGTAACGAGGACAGGACAGTGAGGTGGACTCTAACAGTAAAGTCCCAGAATGCACTGCAGCGGCCCCTTTCTACCACAGTGAGGAGAAACTTCAGTGAGGGTTTCATTGACTTCTTTGGTAATGACATCACTAACCAAGGCAACATCCACCACAGACACTGGACTCTGAAACTGTAAAGTGCTAGAGTAAAAACATCTGAATGAGTGAGACACACTAAATATTACGGACCGACCGACTCCTGAACCATCGGTCTGGATTATTATTTCAACCCTAAATCAAATAAATTACATTTAAAAAAAATTAACAGACACATTTAAGGTCATGCTATAAAAGTACAGAAAACATAACACAGACGTAATCTGTCAGTTACACTTTGTTTTACAGTTTACTTGTGACACATATTAAATGTATTTACCATCATTTATTCATAACTACATGTAACTAACCCCACATCAACCCATAATCCTCTAGTAAATACATGTAGTTCATGTTTATTATTCAGTACTTAAATGACACTGTAACACAGGCACTGTAGAATAAAGTGTGAGCAGAATCTCTTTACTATCTAAAGATGGGTTCACTTTTGGGGAGAAATGTGTCTGACTTGACTAACCCATTCACAGCATTTCAAATCTTGAAAGAAATCTTGAAACATTTCACGTGGGGAATAATGCAAACACTCGTAGTTGTCATATATTAAACTTTATGATGGTGGTGGCGTGAACATGTGCGCTCCCAAATACACAACAAGTGAGTGTGAATAATGAAACTCTCTTCAGGGTCATGGAGCAAATGTCTCAGAACACGTCAAATAAAAGGACGAGCGTGATCTCGGATGTGTCCACTTCCACTTGACATCGGTCCAGTGTAAAATACATTACCTATAAAAATATTGATATTTACTTCATACAACGTGAGCGTGTTAAAAACTGCAGATGTCCGTCGCAGGTCACCGGAGTGCCGAGCTGTATAAATATAACGTTACCGTAGAAAATAAGGCAGCGGTCTCGTCAGTAGATCGACAATATAGAAAAACGTCCCAATATTTTCACAGATTTACGCTGACGGGGAACAGCGTCATCACGGGACCGTCGCATCACTTAAGTCTATATACAACAGGAAGATTTCAACGGCTTCAGTCGATAAGAAAATAAAATGTGTTCATGTCTCTAAATCTGAAAATACAGATCATTTCTGTTAATCACTTTGGTGTTTATACTCTCGTTTCAGTATTTATAATCTAACATGATTCTCCGCTTGATTTATGACAGAAATCAAAATAAATAGCGTTCCGCAGACATGCCCGTGTGTAACGAAAGCGAACGAACAGAGCTGATGGCTAGTGTTCTTCACGGGTGTCATTCAGGAGGCGGTCGCAGGCTGCGCAGTTTCTGCTCGTCCAGACTCTTCCAGTATTTGAAGTTGTTGTCCAGGTGCTGCATCAGATTGGGCAGATCAGCAAACGCTACAGACACAAAACATCATCATCTCACACCCTGATAATAGTGTTGAACGCAAACGCAATGGCTGATGAAGCAGGCGTGTAAGATTTACCGTCCCAAGCATCAAACATATCCGTGATGAAGTAATCGATGAAGGAGATTTGGGATTTGGGAACGCTGCAGGTGTTTCTATCAAACACTGGCATCACCACCGGCAAACCCTGCTGCTTCTCCTCATCCGTCTGCACACACGGACACATTACAGCTGGTAATTGTCTTGATGTCAAGAGTTATGGGTACACAAACACACACACACACACGTCACCTGTGCAAAATACTCCTCTGATATGCGTCCAGCCCATTCGATGCACAGCTCCAGCGGTCTGCAGGGGTTTGAGATATCAGCACATTTGATCAACATTCGCTTCACCAGAATACGGTTTTCTGGAACCATCAGGATGCCCTTGGCCGACTCCTCCTCATCATTGCCCTGACACCAGATAGACCGAGAGAAGCATAATCACGTTTCTAGATCCTTTTCAACAATCCTGCCTGTGAAGTGCTGTAGAAACTTTAAATCACACATGCACAAGCGTTTCTTACCCCGCTCTCCTCCAGAGCAGCCAGCGGTTTGTTGATGCTATTGACAAATTTGTTTACGTGTTCAAAGTGTTTTGTCATCTCAGTGGCGAGGACCATGTCAATAACAGCCTGCCGAAGTGTCCGGTATTCATTCCTGTGACACAACAACACTGTGATTCTATTCAAATGTACATCTATCTTGAAGAATGATGGAATTAAATGATTCAAATTGCAAAGGTACATTAGAGATAGTTTCAGGCTAGTTGTGTGTGTGTGTGTGTGTACCTCTCCATGTTCCTGAAGATGTTGCACTTCTCGTCTCTGGTGGTGATCTGAAAGGCGAGGGCAGCATGGTGACTCTCCAGCACGGCCGTGTCGTTGTACAGTACAGCCAGCTCACTTCCTGCATTACACAGGAAGGAGTTCGTCCTCCCCGGATGATCAACGTCATGGACAGTGGCAGCGATGAGAGATGCCACCTCATCTATGGGGTCCAGACTTTGCTGAGGACGAGACGAAGCCAACGCATGATTTCTGCAGCCACATTACGGGAGGTCTGAGGATCACACGTCTGCATGCTCACCTTCACACGCTCCTTGCGCAGGAAGTATGCAGTGGCGTGCAGCACGTCTGCTGCATGTGTGGAGTTGTGGTAGGAGTTACTGGAGTGATAGTTGGCTTCAATGACCTGCAGCCACGAGCGAAGCGTCGTCTCCGGACAGTTGAGAAACTCACAAACGCCAAACCGTGAGAAGATCTTTAAGCCCAGAAAGGTTAATGGCCTGAAGAACAGAGACACGGACCCGAACGCTTCATCTCAAGTCTTTTTTTGTCTTTACTCCTGTGTGTGTGTCTGTGTGTCTGTGTGAGTACCGTTTAATGGTGGCTGACTCCAGGTTAAAAATATCAAAGTCCCATGAGTCTTCATTCTCCATCGTCTGCGCGATGCATGCTGGGATATCATTGAGTGACAGTGGTGTGGTCAGGTGACTCGGCATGTGATGCAGTGCTGAAACATGACGTGTATGTGAACATCAGAGTCAAAGGTCAGCAAGAGCGAGAGAGAGAGAGGGTGTTTTCAGATCTGATCTGAACTCACGTTTGGTGGCTAAGATGTACTCATTTCCTGATGATCTGCGCAGTCCGTCCTGCAGACACACGGTCAGATGAGACGTTAATTACTCTAGTGTGCACGTGTCACACGTTGATGTTGTGTGTAAAGAGTCTGTGTGACACTTACGGTCATGAGACCTCCCACTAGATCACTGGTGTGAGGGTCTTCTTCTTTAGTACCGAGTTGAGGTGAGTATAACTCTGTGGTCCGCAGGATTTCCAGCACACGATCCAGAGCCTCGGCCACAGGCATCGGGCTGCTCTCTTGAGCCGCATTAATGATGTTTATCACCTACACACACATACACCTCACCCTTAAACACTTCTATAACCATTCCAGGATCATCACATCACCACGTGAGGCGTGCAGCAGGAGTACACATCAGTGTGTTAAATGTGCTCAAGAATTCACTCCACGCCAGCTGTTCTCAAACTGGGGCCCAAGACGGATCCAGGGAGGCCACACATTTTGTGGCATTTTATGAAATATAGAAATTGATCAAATATTTTATGCAATCAAACATCAGAAAAAAATAACTGATGTTCCAGCGTTGTATAATGGTGTATAAACGGCAGTTTAGTAGTTCTTCAAGGTGGGTGGGGATTATAAACTTATCCTCATGGTAGCGCCGCCTCTACTGCCGCAGCATCATTGTGAACGCAACCAACACACGCACATCACAGGAGTAATGCAGCATATCTATGGCGGATGGCAGCAAAACAAAATACTGCTAAAAATCTTATAGCAAAGAGCAGACACCCATCATTTGGTTTGCCCAGCGCACGAGGGCATTGTTAACGCAATGCTCTTACCACTGAGCTACAGGAAAGTATATTAGTATATATTAATTATATATTAATATGTGTATTTATGTGTTGCAAATCCAATGGCTCTGGTCATGATTCTCTCTGGCCAATCAGTGATCTGTGTGTACACAGGTACAGTACGCTTGCAAACCACAAGCGAGGTGGTACTAAAAACAGGTAACAGGTACAAAGTACTGTACCCAGTGGAAAAACCCCCAAAAGTGAGCTGCACGTGCCGTAAAAAAAAGCGACATAAATGACAGAGAAAGTTCTGGCATGAAACCAAATACAGTAAAATGTCATGTACACTTCCTGCTAAACCCCCCGAGAGGTGTCATGATGGAACTGGATATGTTTTTGGTTCAATTCGAAGTTTAAGTTTAAGATGAAAAGTCTTTATTTGGGGGCCTTACAACAAAAAAGTTTAAGAACCACCTATCTACACTGTGCAAATAGCCTGACGTTATTCTGCGATAACCACCAGCTGGATGTACATTATTCCTCATAACATGTCATCTGTCCCGTCCATTACAAACGATATTCACACACACACACACTCACAAATACGCACACTCACACACATTCACAAACACACACACTCGCACACTCACAAACACGCACATTGACACATTCGCTCACACACAAACACTCGCACACACACACACACACACAAACTCACGCACACACGCCACACACACACTCTGTGTACCTTAGTGATGGGTGCTTCAATAGTCATGGAGTGGATTCTGGCCATAGATGAGTGTCTTCTCTGAGAACTGCCTGTTTAACACAAGAACACTTTTAATACTGCACACACACACAGCCTAAAGACAGGTCAAAGGTCACAGGAAAATCCTGAGGGGCTTTAGTCTAAGGGTTAGTGGTAAAGGCTTTTAGGGTCAGGGGTCAGTGCTTCCTCCTACCGTCACTTCCTCGAGAGGTTGTTGAGCGGACATCCAAAGAACCTTTCCTACGGTCTTTGTATTTGCTGGACTGCTGAACTTCTGTCACACAACAAACAAAGCAGGTGAACATAAACACGCACACACGCGTGTCAAACATCAAAGCACACACATGACTGACACTCATTCAGGCGTCCAGATGAAAGAATCTCAATGATTTTTCTTGATAATGGAAAATACGCGTAATCATGCTATGTAGGCTTTAGCGTGAACATTTATGTTCATATGCCCAGGCAGTCAGTCTCAGTGACAAGTTTAGAAACAATATTTTGTTGGGTCAGTTGAATGTGCTGCTGTTTTTTGCCGGTCACTGCACAGATACAGACCAAGAGAAAGACGAGCTGCCTTGGCAAAGCAAACCTCACGTTTGCGAGGCTGTTACGGTGTTCAAATTGTCCTACCCTGTCAGATATATCCTACCTAAAAAATGTATTTAATCTTAACCAGATCAACAATATAAACAGGTAACGTTAGGATGATTTTACAATGCAAAATTCCCTGTCAGATAGATAGTCCTACCATCTTAAAATAAACACATAAAATAAATTTACAGCGTAAATACCCTGTCAGATTACCCAACCAGCATAAAAGAAACAATGGATTAATTTACAGGGCAACACTCTATCAAATTGTACTATATGTAGAATGATTAAACAACTAAAATACACTATCATATTGCCGTAGCAGTATAAAATCAACAGGTAGGATGAATTTATAGAGCAAAAAATGACATAATATTGATGTGCGCGTGCCTGGTAGGATAATCTGATGGGTAGGATGAAATTTCAGGACACATGCACATTTTTTCTACAGCACAAAAGCTATGGTTTATCTGCTCGCTTTACCTGTTGAAAGAAGTCGCTGCAACACTAGTTTGTGTGCGTTGCACGACTGTGTGTGTGTGTGTGTGTGTTTACGTGCGTGTTTGTGTGCACGCGTGCATGTTTGTTTGGCAGGTCCTGGGACGAATTCTCTCCCGCTCCGTATCCGCAGATCGATCGTCTGTGCAATGTTGCATGAAGTCAAACACACCCGATATTAACAAACATCGCGATGATTTTGAAGTCGACACATCGCCCAGCTCACCTGCTGGTCATCAGCACCTGCAGCTCGTTCCCGGAAGGGATTAAAGTGGAAGAAGGAAAGAGAACGATGAGAAGAGACTCCATACGAGATGTGTGTGATTGACCCTGTGTATTCTTTCCACTTTTCTCAAAAGATACGAATGCCTGACACCCAGAAGAGGAGAAAACCATCACCATTCACTGACCCCTCGCGGATTGCACCATACACCCGGAAGGACAGTGCACGAGCTGAATTCACCCATCTACTCACCTGCTAACAGATCCTGAACGCCTTACTCGATGTGGGAGGCACAACGAGCATACTTTTCCATGCCAGCCCCGGAAAATATGGATTATGTTGACTTAAAAAGGGAAATTCTTGCCCGGGTAGGCATTTCACTGGTCAACGCGGCACAACAGTTCCCTGAGGGGACATTCCAGGACGCCAAGCCAGTCCGTGCCCAGGCCGCACAACTTACCCGCCTCACTCAAGTCTGGTTGAGACCCGAGGAGTCCACGGCCCCCCAGGTCGCCGAGAAGGTGGTCATAGACCGCTTGCTACGCACCCTACCACGATAGTTCCAAAAGCCGTTAAGCATGATGGATCCATATACTTACTGAGAGCTTGTAGAAGCGGTGGATTTGGCCGGGACGCGGGAGACAGAGCGACGGCCCCATCCCAGAGCGTGGCTCCACCATGGCAGCAGTCGCAGGGCATCTCACGACCAGTAGGTAGACCTGTGGTTCCCTCTGCCCGTGATGAGCCTATGCCAACGGAACACGCCACCCCAGGACCCCGGGGCGTGGCTAGCTGGCTGTGTCGTGCACCAAACCTTATCCGCGGGATAAGGTTTGTTGCCTACCATCACCAGACAGATGGACTAGTCGAACGCTTTAACCAAACCCTCAAGAGGATGCTCCGACGTGTGGTGGCAGAGGACGGGTGCGACTGGGATCTGATGCTGCCAGGCGTGCTCTTTGGCATTCGGGAGGTACCCCAAGCCTCCACCGGACGCCAACCCAGGGGGCTCCTGGATGTCGCTCGAGAAGCTTGGGAACAACATTGGGAACGTCATTGAGCATGTACAGCAAATGAGGACTCGCATCGGTTCATGCCTCTGGTAAAGGAATACCTGGCCGAGGCCCAGTGCGCCCAATGCTGCCTGTATGACCGGCCCGCCCAGCCCCGAGAGTTACTCCCGGGAAACCGGGTGCTGATCCTGTAATCCTCAGTCACGTCCAAGTAACTGGCATTATGGAAGGGACCAGACACCGTGGTAGAGAAGGTCGGGCCGGTTAACTATCGAGTCCGTCAGCCAGGACGACGCCGGGTGGAGCAGCTGTACCATATAAATCTCCTGAAACGATTGGTGGCCCCCAAAGCACGAATGACTGCCTTCACGGAGAAGGAACCACCAGTGGTACGGATCGGAGAACAGCTGTCCCCCGTGCAAAAGACAGATCTCACGGCCCTTGTCTGTCAGTTTGAGGATGTGTTCTGCGAGAAGCCCGGAAGGACAAAAGTCATCCGAGATCCGCACCCACCCAGGAGTAGTGGTGCGGCAGAGAGCCCTTACCGGGTCCCAGAGGCTCGTCGGTTGGCTATAGAGGAGGAAATCAAGAGGATGAAGGAGCTCAAGGTCATCGAGCCTTCCCGCAGCCCCTGGACCAGCCCCATCGCCACTCTCCACTTCTGTTATGACTTTAGATGACTATACAAAGTCTCCAAGTTGATGGATACCCCATGCCCTGAGTGGACAAGCTGTTAGGCCGTTTCGGGAAGGCCCGGTCCATATCCACCATCGATCTCACCAAGGGGTACTGGCAGGTGCCGTTGTCCCATACGTCCCGGGAGAAAACTGCCTTTAATACTCCCTCAGGATATTGGCAGTACCGAGTATTACCATTTGGATTACACTGGGTCTGTTTCACTTGCAACCTTGTTCGTTTTGTGTCTGTTCTGCCACAGTATGCTTAATCTTAATAGCATGATTGAAGAAGCCACACGTACACAAACAAACATACAGCAAGTTTGAATACACAAACACATGCTTGTGTGATTATGTGTTGTAGTGTCCTGCTATTGCATGTTCAGCCAAACATTGTGTGGTCATACCTGTCTGTGATTCCGCCTGAACTCTCTCACAAGACTTTTCTGTCTGGATCAGAACAAAAACACACACACACTTCATTAACCTTAGCCGCACAAATAACATATATGACATGTGTGTGTTTGCTGAACTGGATCTTCTTACCCTGTTATTATCATTTAAAGGCCTGTTAACAGACACACAGTGTCTGACTTTACTGTAGGAGAGAGAGAGAGAGAGAGGTGTTTAGGTTTATCTCACACAGTTCCTCTTTGTGACTCTTGACTGCGACAGTAACATGACAATCATAAATGTTGAGAAAAACATCAAGAGCGCTCACCCTCCCTGACCGACCACTGGTGTGATCTTCACATTCTGCTGCACACTATCACCATTCTTCTTTTTGGCGTAATAAACACCCTGCCACTCCTGCAACACACAAACGCACGTACACACAGACACACACAAACACACGCACATTCACACAGATGAGAGAGAGAATCTAACAGCATACAGAAGAAGGTCTGAGACAGAATGAAAGTTGAACCCCTGTGTGATGAAAGCGTAGCGAGCGAAGCTTCAAACGCTCCTCCAGCTGTGTTTGTGTGTGTGTGTGTGTGTGTGTTTGTGTGTGTGTGACCTTTGTATTATGTGAAGTCAGATGCAGGTTATTCACACCTGAAACGTCTCTGACCGTCACACTGTTTTCTATCCAGAATTCCCAGCTGAATTATTTAGGTGGATGTGGATTGGACAGAGCACCTGAAGGTTGTGAGGTGGTCTGCATTATGACATGAGCTTCACTCTCTGACCTTCCACTCACCGTACCTACATTACATTACACACTCACTTTTCCTCTGCGGATACAAGCGTTGATGGTCTCCAGCAGGTCAGCTTTGTTTTTCTCACTCTTAGGCACTTCTGTGTTTTCCTTCAAAAGTTCTCCACGCTGAAAGCCCATGATGCACTCGTACGCTGGATTGACGTACTGACACACAAACACAGATCACTGACACTGCAGCAGATATTCATCATTATTCTGTTCGTCAGCATGAAGAATTAACCCAATATTACACAGATTTCACAAACATCACAACAACCAACATTGTTTATATATCCCGGTGAGGACCTAAACCTGAATACACACCAACTCATGAGGACTCGTGTCACTGTGGGGAGCAAAATTGAGGTCCTCATGGACACAAAAGATTATAAATTGTACAGAACAATATTTTTTGAAAATCTAAAAATGCAAAAGGTTTTCTATGATCTTTAGGGTTAGGGGATCAAATATACAGTTTGTACAGTATACAACTCATTACACCTATGGACTCTCCCCATGGAGATAATGTGTGTGCGCGCGCCTATGTGTATGTGTGTACCTGTATGAGTTGATCTTCATTGCTAATCTCGATGGCTTCTTGACTCTGTTCCAGTGCAGTAAACACAGCATTGCAGGCTCTGAGGACGCACACAATCGAATAAAACACACAAAACACTCCATCCTCCTGTAATAACCACACACGAGACTCACCTGAGTTTGATCTGAGCTCGTATTTCTCCATGATAGAGTTGAATGAGTTCATTGTAACAGGTCATCATGTTGGAGTTTTCTATAAATCTCTGAGTGACAGTAACACACAAACACATCACACACCAGCACAGCAACATGTCTACTGTTGTAATGGATCTGTGTTTCATTTCTTTAGTGGCACAGACACACACTCACCCGGTTAAATCCAGCTGATATCAGGGGCATCACAGTGGATTCTTCACGATCCGGCCTTCAACATAAAACATTCATTATTAGGATTTTTTTAAATGACATGATATTTGAACATCTAATCTACATCTACACAAGACCTCGTGTGTGTTTGTGTGTGTGTGTGTGTGTGTGTGTGTGTGTGTGTGTGTGTGCACAAACCTTTTCACAACCGCCACGATCACAGTGTTCAGAGAGCAGCTCATGGCTCGGATTGAACTGAGAGAGAAAGTTCACACAATATGAGAACACACATACACACGCGTGCTCTAGAGTGTTTATGGTCCTGTGATGTCATCCAGGATATAAACAAACAAACACAGTAAGGTCTGATGAAGCCTTCATTTCTGTTGGAAATCCTCTTTATTGATATGAAAGTAAATTTATCTGATCAACTTTTAGAAGCTGGACTCACATGACATCCAAACAGTCGTTCATCTATTCAATTCTTTTGATCGGACAGTAATGGTTCAGAGAGGAACGTACCGACAGAGAGCTTCACCATCAAAATGTCTGGAATGTCTGTGATCGATAAGAATCAGATCATGGTTCTTCTCCAGGAAACTCTCCAGCGCCGCTTCTGGTGTTCGAGCTATGTTACACCTGAACCCGGCCCGCTCGCACGCCCAGCAGAAGCCGTTACTCTGAGCATCGTCTTTGGCAAACACTAACAGTACCTAAAGACACAAACACATCACGGACAGGTGGAAAAGTGTCAGTCGTCAGAACCTCACACCTTCACAGAGACCCAACACCTCTGTGACGCTCAATATTCCCACTCATGATCTCCTGGATCAACACGCTGACATCATGCAGAAAACATACAAGATACACGCAACTGATCTGTGTCCATCACGCTTCTAAAGCTACTTCACATCCCTCCCTCACTCCAAACATAAACGGCAGAATCGCTAATTTTTTATTTTGTAATTAGCCAAATCAACGCGTTAACGCAAGATGATTCATTTATGGAATTAACAGCGATAATTTTATTAACGCATTCCCGCCATGTTTTACCCACAATTCAACCCTGCCGCGTTCATTCCTCATTGCGTTAACGTTATGGGTGACACGAGCGAGATGGAGGTGTCGGAAGAACCCGTTGGCCATCTGGATGGTCAAGAACTGTAAACTGATTAATATTGTCGAGGACATGGGCCTCTCAGAAGTTTTGAAAGCGGCAACTTTAGACGCATTTTATACACTACCGTCGAGAGGCACAGTATGGAGACAAAATAGGGTCATATATATTTGCAACAGAAAAAAAAATTTGCAAAGAAAACATAAGTTTTGCAAAAAAAATAGGGTATTAAGCAAAAAATATATCTTCGCAAGTAAAACTTAAGAATCTGCAAAAGAAAAGTAAAGCACAGAGAGAAAAAATCAAGTTTAGCAAAGTAAAAATTCAGCAGCAATAATTTTGCAACACATCTTTTCCTTTGCATCGCTCCTTTAAATCCGCATTTCAGCCAATCGCTCCCTTGCGACACAGTTTTTTCTTTGAACTTCACTTTTCTTTACGCCTCGCTTTGTGTCCCTGATTTGACGTGGGGGAGGAGACAAGAGATTGGGGGGTGTACAAGCGACCTGAACCTGCCTCCCCTTACGTTACGCCATCAGTGTAAACTGCTTTGCAGACTGACGCCTGGGCCACACATAAACACGTATGCAGTACAGACCCGTCATGCGCCGTTGTATGTTTGTTTGTATAAAAAACTTTTTCGTCATTATGATTCTTTCTTTTGTTTAGTGCAAGTTGTTGATAAAAGAAAGGCTATCGTGTTTATCTGTTGTTAAGAAGGTTGCGGAGAAGAACGAGGTGCAGACTTTGGGTTCACTTCACTCTATGAACCAGTGCAGAAGTCAACATTGATCATATTACCACATGCTTGTCACCTGATTGTCACTATCTGCATGCAGCTTCCCCATTAAATATAAACACTGTAGGATGTTTGTACGAAAAAACATTTTAATCCGATTTATTGTTTTTACAATTCTTGTTTTGTTTTTATAGCCTAAAAAATGTAAAATAAAAAAAGGTAGTAAACTTAATTTGTATGCATTTTTGGTGAAATTATTGCATTCCTATAACCATTCGTGTTCATTTTGGGCATGATACGTGTGCTGCTGTACCGCAAAAATAGACTCGATGTGTAAACGATCGCTGCACTAACGCAACGCATCTGCAACGGACATGCCGCACTGCATAAGCGCGCTGTGTGAATGATCTAATCCGTTAACATGTGCGCGTAAAAAAAATGCGGACCGCACACACACTGCACACGGAGTATGTGTGGCCAAGTCAGTCTGCAAAGCAGTTTACGCTGATGGCGTAACGTAAGGGGAGGCAGGTTCAGGTCGCTTGTACACGCCCCAATCTCTTGTCTCCTCCCCCACGTCAAATCAGGGACACAAAGCGAGGCGCAAAGTAAAGTGAAGAGCAAAGAAAAAACTGTGTCGCAAGGGAGCGATTGGCTGAAAAGCGGATTGCTGCTGAATTTTTACTTCGCTAAACTTGATTTTTTCTCTCTGTGCTTTACTTTTCTTTTGCAGATTCTTAAGTTTTACTTGCGAAGATAAAAAAAAAATTCTGTTGCAAATATATATGACCCTATTTTGTCTCCATAGCACAGTGATGACTAAAATCAATTGACGCTAAAAAGAAAACGAAGGAAGAGGATTTGGCTTCAGCGGAATATGTTGCTTTGACAGTAGACCACTGGACCTCCATTAGTAACAACAATTATCTGGATGTGATGGCGCATCACATCACTAAAACCTGGAAACTAATGTTGTTTGGTTTAACCTTAATGAAAACAGAAGAGAGTCACTTTGTTGAGATATGTGCTTAACAGTTTCAAATTGCGGAACACAAGTGGAAAATTGAAGAAAAAAATAGATTTTCTCGAAAAGAAAAACGTTCCATTCACCTATTCTGTATTTGCTAAGAGCAATGGCCTAAATTGCCAAAACTGTTTAGAATTAAATATTTTTTTGGATTAGTCAATAATAAAAAAGAAGAGACAAATGTGATATCCGCTTCCTTTCATTTATCTTTCTGTTCTGAGAACAGTAGGCTACTCAGAAAACGTGAATTTTTCAATCATATTTAGTATTTTGATTAATCGAAATTAATTCAAGAAACCTTGTTATTGATTAGATCGTTCGTTCGACAGCCCTATTTGTAATGCTTATGCTGGACGTCATGACATCAGCGGTGAGGAGAAAAACAGGAAAAGGAAATATCTTTTGTCTCACTTTCAACAAGACGACACTAATCTACTTTTCACCTCAAATATATGACATCCATTCAACAGACGCTTCACTCACAAGATGTTTGTGAAGAGAATAATATGATGTGCAGCGTGTCTTCAGATGTACACACGCGCACACACACACACACACACACACACAAAGCTCTTCTATGACACTGTCACAGTTATAGTGGGTTAAGTTTGTTTGGTTTTGTCATTGGTGTTAATTGTGGTTCATCACTTGTTTGTGTAGATTACTCCTTCAGTTCAGCTGTGTTCACTTCAGTCACTCATTCGTCGTGTTATTCAAACCCTCTGTTCTGTTTAGTTCTTCATCGGTTATTAATTGGGTTTCATTGTGTTGATTCTTGAGTCTCTATTGGATATATTAAAGAACCCCTTTGGATCGGACTTCCTCTTGTGTTTTTTGGATACACTCACATACCCGTGACAGACAGAACTTCAGCTTTGGAGCTAATAATAAAGTTTCTCAGGAGAACACATGAGTGAGGTCAGATTCATCCAACCTCTGTAAATTTAGCTCAAAGAATTAATGAAAATATCTGAATATAGAACACACACACACAGAGCTGAGAGTGTGTGATTATGGACCACACAAAACTACACAAACACATCTCTTCATTACGTGATGTTCTCACTAATGGATTGGTGTAAACATGTTACATGTGTACATGTATGTCAGTCAGTACCTGTAGCTGATCTTCATAGAGCTTCATTGGTCCAAACTGCAGCTCTGTTAAGCTCTTCTGAAATGACAGTAAAAGTAAACCTCAGTGCTGCTGCATGATTCAATCTAACTCTTGACTGAAAATCTCTCAAAAAGAAAAAGAACTAATAAATGAACTTCTGAAAAGATAAATATTCCAGCATGTCCAGTTACCATAGAGACAACCTCCCAAATGATCACTACACACACACACACACACACACGTGAAGAATAATGAGCTGTTACTGCATGTGTGAGTTTAAAGTTATAACTTAAACTAGAGGTGCTCCGATTGATCGGTCGCCGATCATAATCGGCCGATAATCACTTTGGGAAGTATGATCGGCGGTCTCTAAAAGGCCGATCCAGAAAGCCGATCAGATGACGCAAAATTGACGAGACATTTATTTTACGCGATATGAAAATGGCTTCACCGGTCTGGCAATTCTACAAGGTGTGTGAAATAGACAATGCTTTATCAATCTGATGCGTGTGTACTATGTGAATTCCACGATGCGAGAAGCACCCAAAACATTTTTACACCAACAACCTCTTTAGACATTTGTGGGTTAGTCACGTAAAGGAGTGCGAGTAGTTTTCAAAGTTAGCCTCGCGCAGAGTGAGCGGGCAGTTCAGCAGCTCGAGCGCAACTCAGATGCAGAGATCGCGTCAACCGAAGATTCATTTGTTCTACCAGTGATAGAAATATCTGAAGGCAATCGTCATTTTGACGGACTACAGTAAAGGCGATTTGTAATTCCCCTTTTTATCATTTCGTGTCATTAGAACGTGATCGTGAATGAACGTGATTGTGAGCGGAAGGAGGTAGACTATCGCGAAGGGACGTGTGTTTCTATTCATGATCTTACTCTCAAATGTCTGCTCAGTTTTGCTAAACGCGCATGTGGTCAACAGAGACTCGAGATGCATCCATCACTCCCCGCATACACACAGGCGCGATGTGGTGCCGTCTTTACAGAGTTTTTACTTCATAAAATAGCGTCTTTTTGTATTAATAATAGCTTTCAGTGAGTGGAAAAATATCTCTAACTGCGTTTTCTCTGTTCAGTGAAGCAGCACATATATGTGAAACCGGACAACAAAAGAAGTCTTATTGGTACATTTTTGGAAAATAAGATTTTTACATAATTTGAAAGCTGAATAATTAAGCTTTCTATTGATGTATAAGTTGTCATGATATGATCATATCTGGCGGAGATATACCCGTTTACAACTCTGGAATCTTAGGGTGCAAAATATTCAAAATATTGAGAAAATTGCCTTTGAAGTTGTTAATAAAAGGCCCTGTTAATGGCCATCCACTCACAAAAATAAAGTTTTGATATATTTAGTATATTGAATTTACAAAATATCTTAATGGAACATGAGAAAATTCGATCATTTTGACCCATACAATGTATTTTCGACTATAACTAAAATATTCCCGTGCTCCTTAAGGTTTCGTGATCCAGGGTCACATATGACCAAACCACAGCTTTCTTGTGAGTACAAAACACCTTTTACAGGCACCTGTCATTGTTATTGTATGGACATAAGAACATAAACATTTGCTTGTAATTAGATTATTATTTTATGTCCGACAACAGAAACATTGAAAATAAATGAAAAGTCTAAGTCTAGCACAACCTCTCCTCAGCTGTCAGTAACAGAGACATTTTTAAAAGCATCAACCCTACTGCAAGCACAGTAAGAAGCATAAAGAAATATCAGATTATCAGATAAAATAATGTAATAAATTTGCTTTGATCACGGCCACTTTATATTGTGGAAGACAAAGGGTTTCTGGGACTCATGTCACATGCTGCTATGTTTTATGAAAATATGTGGTAACACTTTCCTTGAAGCATGTATGTTTAATTTATTGTAAAAGTATTTTTCAAGCAGTGTGATGCACATTTTAATGCATTGTAATTTCTAATAGATAATTGTTATTACAGTTAATACATTATAACACTAAGCAATTTATTGTAACACGACACATTTTAAATTGGTTATAATTATTTACAACTACATATAATGCATTACAACACACATTATGAATATTAATAATGCATTTTACCTTTTAATAACTCTTTATAATGCATTATACATAAATGCTTCAAGGAAAGTGTTACCAAATATGTAACTTACTAATATTCATTAGTTAATTCATGACACTTTCTCTTTTGGTACTCAGAAAGCTTCAAATAGTTCCTATAATCGGTGATCGGTATCGGTATCGGTATCGGCCAATACAGCTTTCAGTGATCGA
This sequence comes from Triplophysa dalaica, assembly GCF_015846415.1. Lineage (NCBI taxonomy): Eukaryota > Metazoa > Chordata > Actinopteri > Cypriniformes > Nemacheilidae > Triplophysa > Triplophysa dalaica. Next base: position 109,099 of record NC_079555.1, read on the forward strand.
GGATCGGTGATCGGCTAAAAAAACCCTGATAGGAGCACCCCTAACTTAAACACAACAAGTTGTGAGATTTGTGGGCGGCACAAGCCTCATTTGAGCCCCAGCAGAGACCCCGATGAGCCGCAGCCGACCCACCGATGAGCCGCACGTGCCGCAGCTGAGCCGCACAAGCTTTTGGAGCCACAGTAGTGCTGCTTTTTCTATTAACATCACTGGTTGTTGTTAGATTGTTATTAGTCTGTAATTGGTCACCTCTGTATACCTCTAGAATCAATGCATTTACAGTTGAAAGAAAAAGTATGTGAACCCTTTGGGCTTACTTGGATTTCTTCATAAATTGGTCATAAAATGTGTTCTGATCTTCATCTAAGTCACAACAATAGAGAAACACAGTCTGCTTAAACTAATACTGCACAAACATTATACGTTTTCATGTTTTTATTGAACACAACATGTAAACATTCATAGTGCAGGGTGGAAAAAGTATGTGAAACCCTAGGCTAATGACTTCTCCAAGAGCTAATTGGAGCCAGGAGTCAGCCAACCTGGGGTCCAATCAATGTGATGAGATTGTATGTGTTGATTAAAGCTGGCCTGTCCAATAAAAAACACACACCGGTTTTGAGATGGCTGTTCTGAAGAAGCGTTGTCTGATGTGAACCATGCCTTGCACAAAAGAGCTCTCAGAAGACCTACGATCAAGAATTGTTTACTTACATAAAGCTGGAAAGGGCTACAGAAGTATATCTAAAAGCCTTGATGTCCATGTGTCCACGGTAAGACAGATTGTCTACAAATGGAGAAAGTTCAGCACTGTTGCTACACTCCCTAGGTGTGGTCGTCCTGTAAAGATGACTGCAAGAGCACAGCGCAGAATGCTCAATGAGGTGAAGAAGAATCCTAGACTGTCAGCTAAACACTTACAGAAATCTCTGGCACATGCTAACATTTTTGTTGACAAATCTACAATAAGGAAAACATTAAACAAGAATGGACTTCATGGGAGGACACCACGGAGGAAGCCACTGCTGTCCAAAAAAAACATTGCAGCACGTTTGAAGTTTGCAAAAGAGCACCTGGATGTTCCACAGCACTACTGGCAAAACATTCTGTGGACAGATGAAACCAAAATTGAGTTGTTTGGAAAGAACACACAACGCTATGTGTGGAGAACAAAAGGCACAGCACACCAACATCAAAACCTCATCCCAACTGTGAAATATGGTGGAGGGGGCATCATGGTTTGGGGCTGCTTTGCTGCCTCAGGCCCTGGACGGATTACTGTCATCGATGGAAAAATGAATTCCAAAGTTTATCAAGACATTTTGCAGGAACACTTAAGACCATCTGTCCGCCAACTGAAGCTTAACAGAGGATGGACGATGCAACAGGACAACGACCCAAAGCATAGAAGTAAATCAACAACAGAATGGCTTCAACAGAAGAAAATACGCCTTCTGGAGTGGCCCAGTCAGAGTCCTGACCTCAACCTGATTGAGATGCTGTGGCATGACCTCAAGAGAGTGATTCACACCAGACATCCCAAGAATATTGCTGAACTGAAACACTTTTGTAAAGAGGAATGGTCCAGAATTTCTCCTGACCGTTGTGCAGGTCTGATCCGCAACTATAGGAAACGTTTGGTTGAGGTTTTGCTGCCAAAGGAGGGTCAACCAGTTATTAAACCCAAAGGTTCACATACTTTTCCACCCTGCACTATGAATGTTTACATGTTGTGTTCAATAAAAACATGAAAACGTATAATGTTTGTGCGGTATTAGTTTAAGCAGACTGTGTTTCTCTATTGTTGTGACTTAGATGAAGATCAGAACACATTTTATGACCAATTTATGAAGAAATCCAAGTAAGCCCAAAGGGTTCACATACTTTTTCTTTCAACTGTATTATCATTAATTCTCATTTTCATACTGATAGAATCAAAACACAATGAATGTACACAGAGGAATGTGTGTGTGTGTGTGTGTGTGTGTGGACAGAGACTGTGGCCTTTTTTTCATGAGATAATGAGATTAGTGAAGCTCTATAAGCTTTCCACCATCTTACAGAATTCAAATCTCTGTTATCTAATAGAAAGAACTTGAAGTTTAACTTCATTCATTCAACTGTGAACACATGATGGGTTCATTTCACCACATCAGCAGCTCTTCAAATCACACATTCACTGAACTCAATGAGAAACATGTGACATGAGCAGACACAAACTCACTGTCTGACACACACACACACACACACACACACACAAACTCACTGTCTGACACACACACACACACACACACACACACAAACTCACTGTCTGACACACACACACACACACACACAAACTCACTGTCTGACACACACACACAAACTCACTGTCTGACACACACACACACACACACACACAAACTCACTGTCTGACACACACACACACACACAAACTCACTGTCTGACACACACACACACACACACACACACACAAACTCACTGTCTGACACACACACACACACACACACACACAAACTCAATGTCTGACACACACACACACACACACACACACACACACAAACTCACTGTCTGACACACAAACTCACTGTCTGACACACACACAAACTCACTGTCTGACACACAAACTCACTGTCTGATACACAAACACAAACTCACTGTCTGACACACACACACACACACACACATACTGTCTTACACATACACACACACACACAAACTCACTGTCTGACACACACACACACACACACAAACTCACTGTCTGACACACACACACTCACTGTCTGACACACACACACACACACACAAACTCACTGTCTGACACACACACACACACAAACTCACTGTCTGACACAAACTCACTGTCTGACACACACACACACACACACACACACACACACACACACACACACACACACATACTGTCTTACACATACACACACACACACACACACACAAACACAAACTCACTGTCTGACACACACACACTAACTCACTGTCTGACACACACACACACACACATACTGTCTTACACATACACACACACACACACTGCATCCTGTCTGTTAACTGTATCCGCCCGATGGATCACACACACGCACACACACACACACACACACACACACAAACACACGCACACACACACACACACACACACTGAAGTGAATAACAGGAAGCTGGATGACATTGTTGTGAGGGACAGACATCAGTGTTACAGATACAGAGGGGCAAACCTTCCTCAGAGAGAGAGAGAGAGAAGAGACACAAACATTCACACTCATGCACACACACAAAATCACACATCGGCTCTCTCTCCTGACACTCATGCATGGAAACACACGTCTGCAGCCCCGGGGATCAACACAACACCAAATAAACCCTCATAACACAACAAAGTGTACC
>NC_079555.1:117500-132500 GCF_015846415.1 Triplophysa dalaica
TCCATTTCGCCTGCGGGTTTTCGCAGTTATTCTCCTTCCACGGCCGCGAAACACGCCCGCACGGCCTCGCTTACTGCCTCTTCAGTCACAGTCATTGGAAGTCACAGACACCGGTGCGTTTATTCCATCAACAGGCTGCTGAAATCGGCTCCGATCCCGCGGCAGAACGCGCGATTCGGCATTTATGACGCCAAACGAGCCGTTAGCCAAACCTCCAGAGCGGCGCGTCCACAAATCCTGAATTAATCGGCAGCTCTCAATCACGGGCCTACGACTCTGTCTCCGGCGGCTCTTTAAGATGAAGAGAAGATCACAAACAGACGTGAAGCTGTCAAACGCTGATAAGAAAGCGTTTTCTGAGAAGAAAGGCGTTCGAGCGTCGCGAGTTTCCTGATGAAGCACAGCGCGCGTTTAGAACATCAGTGACAGCAGCAGATCCAATAAAAGCACGCGCAGGGATTGACCTACAGCCTCGAATGACGTCAATGCAAATGATCCAGCGATAACCAATGGGCGGTGGTTTGCGCGCAAAGAGGAGGCCCGTGCGCGTGGTGGGAACTTTAAAAACGCGATGACGAGCGGGTCGGATTGTGACAAACAAACAGGAGAAAGCTCCACGGTAGGCGCTCACGGGCTTTCTTCAGCCTTTACGGTCAGCTTTAGTGTGTCAGCGGGAAAAGAAAACGGAACAAACCGCTCACATGAAAGATCGGGAGTGGAGACGACAGCGATGTGTACAAAAAGCAATGTGTGTACGGGTATTTCTGTTGGCGTTTGTATTATTCTCCACACAAGTACACGATCATCATGTTACCATAAAATAAGTGCCCGCTGTCAAAACATAAAGATCTCATAATAAATAGATGCTCATTAAATACAATGACCAAACTTCAGCCGACGGGACTTGCGTAGGCCGGTGGTCACATGTGAGAAACATTATTTGTGTTGGATCGACAGAGAGATTTTTTGTTTTTCTCTAGTTTCATCAAATAAAGGGAATCTTTTATTCAACAGACATGTGATGTGGGTCTTTCCACTTCACTAAAATGAGACATCGTGCCGCACAGTGTAACAACGGCAACAAACTGCATAACACAAGAGGACATTTGGCCGGAGGGTAAGAGCGCAAACAGGCCTGTAATGGGAACATCTGCAGAGGTGATGCAGGCGTGGGTATAAACTATTAAATACTGACCTTATGCATCAGTGAATCGTGTGCTTTCTTAGAAATGCATAAATAATGCAGCTAGACATTCATTTCCAAGTTTATTTTTAATGGTTTTTCATTGACCCGATACTGAAATCACGGCACAAACACAACAAAACAAAAAATATGTTCCAGGTACACAAGAGAGCGTTGCGTGGCGTCCCGACTCCTGCTATTGTGAATGACAACAGACTTGCAGATGTATAAAAAACCCTTTTGTCAAGGGAAACTCTTTATGAGTTTGGAATCACTGTGACATTTCCTAAAGAAACATACTTTATTCACCAAACATTAATTCAATTGAAAGAAAATTACAGTGAAAACATGTTACAAATGACTTTTTCTTTGCTTTAAAATATGAAGACAAATGTCTTGATGTCTGTAAAGTAATTCAGCTGAAATGGGGCTTTACTATCGCAAATTAAACTGATCTTAAAATCATATGACATTATAATAAATAATTAGATGGTTTTGACCAGTAAAATGCTTCGTTGACAAACAGTTCAACATTCATTTCCTTAAAAAATCTCTTAATGATCCAAACCTTCGATCGGCAGTATATATGCACATAAAATGCACATATATATTAAAATATTTACACTTTTGAGAAAAAGAACTGATATATACGGCTATAAAAATAATTGCATACTTTGCATAAAGGGTAAAAAAGTATATATATATATATTTTATATATAAATCTTTGATCATCTTCTAGGAGGAGGTAGAAACTCTTGTCTTAATGGTCGTGGTGAAGTGGGGGGGGTCTGTCTGCTTCACTGGAGTCACTACAACAGCCGGCCAGAGATGCAGTTGTTATTGAGATCACTTTTGAGAGGTTTCTAGTCATTATTACGTTCATTGGATTCATTTGCTAAAGCCCTGACATGCACAGCGCTATCAAACCATCGCTGGAGCACAACATTGAGCTCAATTAAAACTGCGTTTTCTGGCAGTCTAGAGGAAGTAAGACTGGAGGGTTCCGCGCCGACGGACGTCCGTCGTCCAGCAGTGAAATCCTCCGCCCAGTGAGTTGGCGTGTCGGATGCTGACCTTAATAGTCTTAATGCCTGCAGGAGAGAGAGAGAGAGAGACGGTCAAAGCACATTTCATCGTCTCGGACCAGAGCCACAGCGCTAAAAACACCATCCTCCTCACCGAGTTTTTCAAACATTTTCTGGATGCTCGTCTCATAAGCGTCCACCATGACACGCTTCTCGTCCAGCATCAACACATTCATTGAGAGCCATTTGGACGACATCCACAACGGATGGTCTGAGTAGAAGACATGTGACAAGAGAATTCACTCAAATGAACAACAGCGAGAAACTGAATGAATGGGTGTGTGAAGCTGTTTTACAGACCATCTGGAATAAGAGGAGTTGGAGGAGTGACCACAGTCCACCCGGCCTTCTTAAACATGTCGATCTGAAGAAGAAGTTCACAATACAGCGAGTGTGAGAGAACTGCACTTACTACACATCAACAGCAGGGGGCAGTGTGAGCAACTACTGACCTGCCGGCATGGGCGATCCGGGTTGGACAGCACCAGGCCTGGTCCGATGATGTTGAAGGTGGCGTCGATGTGCATGGGGTTAGGGTCTTTGAAGGAGATGATGTGGATCTTGTAGGTAGGGGCAAGATGACGCCTCATCCACTCGATGCCCATGTAGTTTGTAACCTGTAATCAGCACAAACATCACATGTCAAGGCAGCTGCGATCAGAAAACACAGCGTCTGTCAGAGGCCAAGGCGTCACCTGACTCCTCTGTACGAAAATATCAGTGCCGGCTCGGATGAAGTCTGCAGCGTCGAAACACGGCTCAAATTCTGTGGTGACGAAATTCCCCTGAGCAGCCAGTTTATGTCTGTCCTCCACTGTACGGATGGGATATTCCTACAGAGATGGATATAAAGCGTAAGGACACGGACACGCCAGCTGAGGGCGCTACAAACACTCATTCAGAAAGAGGCCACTCCAGTCAATCACAGAACATAAATCTGCACAATAGGTTTAAACGTGTGTGTGTGTGTGTGTGTGTGTGTGTGGACTTGGTTTTTATATGTTAGTGGGGACCTAAATCTGAATGCACACCAACTCATGGGTCCTAATGGACACAAAAGCTTATAAATTGTACAGAAAGATCATTATTGAAAATCTAAAAATGCACAAAGTTTTCTATAATCTTAAGGGTTAGGGGATCAAATATACAGTTTGAACGGTATACAAGTCTTTACACCTACGGACTGTCCCCACAGAGATAATAAAACATACATGTGTGTTGTGTGCGCGTCACCTGATCATAAAGCTCGTCGGCCATGGTGGGTTTGGGTGCCGTGGTCCACTTGGCCCCCCGCCTGAAGTATTCTTTAATGAGGGGCCGATAGGCGCGGTACTCGAAGAAGCGAGCCCTCCAGGCCATCGGTGCCTCTATGATCTCATTCCCCACCACTATCAGGATATCTCTCGGCATGGCCGCGTACATGCCTGTGAAACATGAAGTCCATGAGACGCATAGTCCGGTGAATATGAACGCTGATGATGGATATGTGAGCGCACAGGTACCTGTGGAGGTGAAGTCTGGGGTTTTGTATTCAAACGACCAGTCGATGGGTTCCGGTCTGGTCACATTAACACCCTCGTGATGCAGAATATTGCACATTTCCTCGATTTCAGCAACTGCTTTCTTCACGTGGTCCTTCGGGAATGTCTGTCCGCCGTACTTCTGGTAGAAGGGCCAGTATTTCTCGTAGGTGTTGGCCTGCGGACGCACACGACGATGCCAGTGAGTGACCGGGGAGTCAGAGGCATCTCTATGGTTGGGCTGTTACTGCACTGGACGTATCACAGTATTCATTCAAAAGTCACAGACATACAAACATTACCCATGGTGTTATCTTGACATATGTGTAGTAACCATGTTCTTTTGCAATATGCATAACCCAAGCTTTACTACACATGTCATGGTTACGAAGTGTCCGGGGAACACAGTTCAGGTGTTTTAAGGGGTTATTACTGTTCTGTGAGTTTGTACCTTGACCTCCACTGTAAACGGGGGGACGCAGGCGTTCTCAGCTCGTCCCACGATCACCTCCTCGAGCGGGTCCCACTCGTTGTAGGCGCACACGGGGCACTCCTCGGGCGCGTGCTCAGTAACGGGCTCGTCCACGTTGAGCGCCATCGGCGCGGCGGCCGAGCTCGAGGTGCTGCGGAACGCGCGCTGCACCCATCCCGACAGAGCGCGACCCACCTGCGCGAGACGCAAAAATCAATAGAGTCAATACTGAGATCACATCTGCAAACCCGACGAGCGCGAGCGCACGCCGGTGGATGAACAACATGTTTAGGTCACTAGCAAACGTTACTATGGTTTTGTAGGAAAAGGTGAATTCATTTTTAAATAATGGCTTACAGTTTGAACAATCACAGGTGACCGCAACAAAACCATAGATAACGTTATAATGGTGTCACTATAGTAAGCATGTTATTTTATTTCCAGTTAAAACCGGGCTTATTTTTTTTGTAAGGGCTGATGATAAAGAGAGTTGAGTGTAAATCGCACCGTACTCATTGCATTGATAAAAACGAGCGAGTGTTGCACAAGGCGAAAGAAAAGTAAACAGAGAGAGATAAAGAGGCTCACGTCGCCACGCGCCTATTACACAACAACACGTAGAGCTGCAGCACATGAGGTCTGATGATGATGATCGGATCAGATTTATTCTTTCAGTGTTCCCTAGAGTCAAAGTGGGACACTTGAGCAGCCAGCTGTGCTGTCAATCAATCCTATAACACATGACCTGTCACTACGAGCCAGCTCGACACTTCTAAGAATATCGTTTACATTACAACTGTACAGAAAGCGATTATCCATTAACTCCGTGTGTAGCTAACATCACTTATGGGAAGATTTCTTCTCAAATACTTGTGTTGTTCACGTGTATTGCATTAATAAGGCATTAGAATTGTCCGTGCACGTGTGATTATACGTCACTCGATATAAAGCTGTATATTCACCATAGCGCCGATGAGATGTGCGGCTTCAGCTCCGCGGCTTCCTCCTCTCAGGCATCTGACACGCAACATGTTGTTCTGGTTCGAGGCAGAAATTCGGACACATGCAGCACTTCTGATCCGGGAAAGTATGAGACGCGCCGCGGAGACGCGCTTTTATAGGGCGCGCGGCCGCTGGCAGGGGTCGAAGGAGTGAAATTCCTGAAACAACGTGAGCGGAGAAGATACTGACAGAAGCACATTCTTATCACGGATCGAAATGACGCAACGGGTGCGCATGTTTCTCCAAACGCGCTCAATGGCGGAGAGCTGTCACTACTGTAGTGTGTTCTCGTCCTAATAAACACAAGCACGTAATGGCTGGAATACACTACAAGACTTTTAAAATCTGAACAGATTTTTTTTTAATTAGACATCACACACTTGCAGACTTATTGAAAGTTTCAGATAGAAACACACGAACTGATCAAATTTGGAGACTGGCAAAGACTTTCTGCAACAAGTCCAGACTGAAAATCTGAGCAATCTTGCCGTGTATTTTAGTCTCAACGTCTTCACTGCTTCATGTCCAAAAGCCTCGAAAAAGAATCTACACTGAAAGACTTTCATTTCACAAAGGTAAAAAAGTTTTGGGCTACATGTCTACATGCACAAATGTTTACTCATTAAAAGTGTAAATAGCCTTTCTTATCAAATCCCTTTATTATCCCTCAACCATATACAAGTGCATCCGTAGGTGAAAACATGGGTGCAGTTCCAATTTACATGGCAGTATGACAGATATGACACAGAATTAGAGATTACAAACAATTACGATACTTTAACATAGACATTTACACATTACACATGTGTTTAACCATACAACACATCATTTACATATGTCCACATGTTGTAGTCAACAGTGTTTTCAGAACCACAATGAAACACACTACAGATTTATCCCAATGTGCATTTTAGGAAAGGACGATGATACAGAAGTAGAACACACACTATCGACTACACAAGTGTTTCACAAACCTGCAGCTTATCATTCAGTAAGTAAATGGATCAATTCACTGGACAGATTTTCACCCTGTTGATTTATTATGAGCGGTAAAGTTAAAGAATTAACAAACAAAAAGAAACCAGTGAAGACACTGAGCACAACATAGCAGCGGATCAATGAACATGATTAACTTCAACCCTTTACAATGGCAGGTGTCCAGATTCCATGGCCATGTTTTATGACAGGAAACTATTTATGAGATTTAAGGTTTACTGTGAATGGCAAGTATTTTGCCCTCTAATTGGGAGTGTAAAGAGGGGCTTAACACCTCCGGTTCCTCTGCTTATCACTGTGACCTCCAGAGAAACAGATCCAGATCAGATCCTCAGGTCTGCACACGAACCCTCAAAACACAGCACGACTCCCCCAACACACACACATCTCATGCCTGAACACAAACCACAAGTCAGAATGAAAGTCACAGTGTGTGAGAGAGCGAGAGGTCATTGAGTTGAATTCATCAGTTATAGTGAAACAGCTGTTATCGTCATGTTATCATGTTGATATGACTGCTCGTTCGCCATATTATGCAACATTCCTGTGAAGCCGCCGCACGGACGTTCTGGCACTAAAACACCACTTTCTATTAAACCGACGATCAAAATTATGATGTGTGAGAGTATGTAACATTCACTGTCAGATTTTTACAATATGATATGTTTCTGCACGTTAGATTTTTAGTAGATCAAACACTTACAAGCCTGCAAGTTATTACCACACAGTGAATCCAGTTTTCTGAAGGAAACACAGGCGCAGGGTGGCACAGGTAAACGTTTATCCTGTTGACAGTTGAAAATCTAGAAAACAATATCTGAATGGATGTTTTGTGTCATACGTGTGCAAAGCAGGTCAAGCAGTGCAAGGTTGAAAGCATGTGTTGTGCAACAACTGAAGCCACCGGCCTAGCCAAAGCTGATCTACAGAACCAGAACTAAACCTGATTGAAAAATGAATCAAATCTAAACCACATCCATAATATAAACCTTTGGGATGATTTTGTAAATGCACCCAAACTTTAAATGGAATCAGATCAGCGTGGCAGTATAAAAATAAACAGGTAGGATTATTTTAAAAAGCAAAAACTGATGTTACATTGATGTGCGCTTTGGATAAAAGCGTCTGCCAAATGACTAAATGTAAATGTAAAATGTAAATGTGCGCATGTCTGATAGGACAATCTGATGGATACAAGGACACTGAGAGATCGATCACCTGCAGCCCAAACCCACAAGTCAAAAGAAGCCTCAGAGCGATAGTTCACACTTTCTGTCATCATGTATTCACTCAGATTGAACAAACCTGTATACACAGTGTTCTGCTACACACAAAGGAAGATATTTACAAAGAATCTCATTAGCCTAACAAATCTCACCCCCCATGTACAGTCAATGTTACACATGTTACAGTCAATGAGGGACGAGATCTGTTCATTTACTGACATTCTTTCAAATATCTCCCTTTGTGTTCAGCAGAACAAATAAATGTAAATCGGTTTGGATCAACCTGAGGGTGAGTAAATGATGACAGAACTTTCATCTTCAGGTGAACTATCCCTTCAGTACTCTTATCATACAAAGACGTGGAAAGGATGAAATGTGAGAGATGTTAATACGGTGCTGACTGTTTAAAAGCGCTTTGTGTCTATAATCACACGAGAAACAGAGAAGAGTGTTCAAGTTCAGTTCTTCAGCCCAAACACACCGAACCGACTCACAAAGATGTTCCTTCAGTCCCTTCTCTTCATCATCTCTCTTTTCATTCTCAAGCGGATTTCCCCCTATTTCAGGACAGACTTTTTCTATCACATTGATTTGTTGCGATGAAGTTTGTTTCCCGCAGGAGGCGACGACCTCCGTTTCTCAAGCTGGACAGATTCTTACAACAGGTGAAAACGCCACCGAACAAAACGTTCGTCGTTTTCAAGATCAAAAGTTACTCGTTTAAAGACGCGGACAGGGAATTCAATAAAATAACGAAGGCGTTACGGACCGATTTGGATAAAGACTGTTCATGCTCAACGAGCCCGCGTTCATCTTCTGCTGCGCATGCGAATTGCTCAACAGCAGCATTGGAGCGAGATGTTTGATCTGGAGCTTCATATGATGCAACGGCACCAAGGTCATGACCGCGTCAGCAAGTCCTTAGTGAGATTTAGGAGGCAACGGCGGGGATTTGGGTGGGGACGGGGGTCTGATCTGAAACATGTGACGCATAAATTCGTACAAATATATATATATTTTATTTATTTATTCAGCCTTTCTTAGAGCAGGTTTGTGTGTGTGTGAGAGAGAGAGATAAACACCTATAGATGGCTTCTCCACAGTCTCCTCCTCTGACCTGGCCACCTTTTAGGGAGCTGATCCTTCAGAGCGAAGCATGAAAGAATGCTCATTTACCTCTTCCCTGACATCTCTGAAATAGACAAATGAAATAAATAATATTATGCATCGTCTGGATAAAATATAATGAAAAAGCCCAGGCCAAACAAGAGGCAAATGGAAAATTACATTCTTTCCTTTTCTTTGGTTCTGAATCAGAACTAATACTAAACAAGTCTGGTTTAGTCTGGTGCGTGGCAGGACCTCCTGAACTATATGGGAAACTCACTTAATTCTTCGTGAGAAATACAAGTTGTGTCGTGTGAACGGGTTGAAATGCGACTTGAGACTTGAGAGCTCTGGAGAAACAAACAATAAAACATGAGAGTAGAGCTGGGCGGAATATTCCGTCACCGCGGAATAAAATGTCAACCGTAAGAGATTTTTCTAATCCGTGTATTCCGGGGAATGCAATTAAGTAGGCGTGGTTAACTCTGCAAATTGAGTGTTATCATGAAAAAAACATGTGAATTAATTCACCCATAACGAAAACAAACACATCAAACATTCTTTTGACATTCATTCAGTTTGTAGTTTCGTGACCCGCTCCAGTCCGGTGCTTCTCTCTCACCCGCAGTGCTCGTGAAGGGGTGCAGTGATCTGCGCGTGCAGGGTATATCAAAAAGGTCATTCTAAGATATTTCAGAAGTCAGGTTGCTTTGTAAAGCTGTTAATAGTTTTAATAAAGTTTAACTTCAGGCGAGTCAAGGCGAAACTTGCATTGAAATGCGTGATGATGCTCGACACGTGACGTGAGCGCTTTTAATGTGACGTGCTGTTACTTGGAGACGCTTGTGGAGTCACCAGAGACTCGCAGTGCAAAGACAAGAAACACAAGAAACAAACAAACAAACAAACCTAAAGACAGAGACTCGCGGTGCAAAGACAAGAAACACAACAAACAAACAAACAAACAAACAAACCTAAAGACAGAGACTCGCAGTGCAAAGACAAGAAACACAAGAAACAAACAAACCTAAAGACAGAGACTCGCGGTGCAAAGACAAGAAACACAAGAAACAAACAAACCTAAAGACAGAGACTCGCGGTGCAAAGACAAGAAACACAAGAAACAAACAAACCTAAAGACAGAGACTCGCAGTGCAAAGACAAGAAACACAAGAAACAAACAAACCTAAAGACAGAGACTCGCGGTGCAAAGACAAGAAACACAACAAACTAACAGAGACTCGCGGTGCAAAGACAAGAACAAAGACAGAGACTCGCGGTGCAAAGACAAGAAACACAACAAACTAACAAACCTAAAGACAGAGACTCGCGGTGCAAAGACAAGAAACACAACAAACTAACAAACCTAAAGACAGAGACTCGCAGTGCAAAGACAAGAAACACAAGAAACAAACAAACAAACAAACCTAAAGACAGAGACTCGCGGTGCAAAGACAAGAAACACAAGAAACAAACAAACAAACAAACAAACCTAAAGACAGAGACTCGCAACACACTAAAAGTGCTCATCTAATAGAAAGAAGAGCGATGAAGACCCGCAGACCCCATGAACACCAGTCATATACTGTACTCTCATTGTTAGTGCATATATTCAGACTTCATAACTAACCCTCTTGACTATCTTCCTACTGTATACATATGATATAGATAAATAAATAATAAATCCCATTATCAGAAATTATTTTGATATCGTTCATAGATTTTCAGAATTTGCCTACATATTAACTATGGTGAGCATTTAAATTAACTGTAATAAGAAAATAAATTGAAGAAAAAGCACTATAGATATCAAATTAAAATATAAGATTGTTGTCGTGAAATATATTGTTACCGTGAAAAAAAATATTATTTTTGTGAAATATCCTGTAGATAACTGAAACAACTCCATTTCAACCAAATCATTTCCACACTGAGCAAACAGTCAGATGTCCCAATGGAACAGTTGGGTCTTTATTTAATTTTGCCCATGCAAATGTTTCTGTTTCAAATTGTGCATCAGAAGAAACCAAAAGCATCACCCAGGACCAACTCCTAACGGATTTATTTGGTCCCAATTAATTTGAAACACCCCAGTGTAATAGTCCCGTCACACACCCTAAATCTGCAGAGACTCATAATGTCCTGGAATCACAGAGTCCAAAAATTCAAGTAACTCATTCTATGACACCTGACATATTCCCTGTTAACTGGCCACTCTCATCAGCCTTTGAGGCACCAGCATTGGCTTCAGGGGATAATCATAGCCCACATGTATCCATGTAATGTCTTGCTGTGAGTTCTTTCAACACATTTCTCACATAATCCCGTTTAATAAACTGTGTGTCACTCATAGATTCTGTTGTTACTAGTGTGGCTGTGACCAGTATGGGATCTGCTGTTATATGTAGGACATTGTGCGGTGTGTATGCAGCTGTTGTGTGTTGTGTGTTGTGGGTGTCAGAGTTGCAGGCTGCTGTTGAGGAGGTGTGTGAAGACCTCCAGCAGGACGGTGTGATGATGTTCATCATGAGAGAGGAGATCACATCATCATGTATGAAGAGTCTGAGCAGACGTGTACTTGAAGCCTCAGACCCAGACGTTCCTCACACATACAGGTAACAAACACACACAAGCACACACACGAAATGACATGAGAGTCATGAGTAAACCGAATTTTAAATTTTTGGCTGAACTGTCCCGATAAGAAGGTCAACAGGATCTGATGATGATGATGATGATGATGAGGCAGTGGTGTGTGTTTCAGGTCTTCCTCAAGGTGCTGTGATCAATCTAACCCATCTTCTGTCCTGGCGTCTAATGGTGTCACAGAGCATGATGTCATCTACGTGACTCTTTCTCTCTATCACACTGCTGGCTTCCTCATCGGGTTCATGGGATGTGTGGAGACCGGTACATCATCACATCCTGATTGACATACGAGTGGAACACTACAGACTAACACTCTCCACGTCCCTCAGGTTCAAGTTTTCTGCGTGTCAGTTCTGGGACGAGTGTCGGACGCATGACGTGAGAGTGATTCAGTATATCGGAGAGGTTCTTCCCTATCTCTGTAACACACCAGAGGTACAACACAATACATCTGTTAGATTTCATTCACATATACTCTCAAATGTTTATTACAAAGGAGTAAATGAAGAGAATTATTGTCAATGAAACCAAACCTGTCAAACACAATCATCACCCGTATCAGCCTCAGTGAGCGCCGAGTGAAGTGTGTTGACGTGACAGTGAAAGTAAAACACTAGAGACATTTTGAGTTGAGGTTGTTGCAGGGGTCATGGAGTGTGTGTGTGTGTGTGTGTTCTCTGTGAAAACTGACCCCAGCACAGCTGGTTCTTATAAATAACTTGAAGCATCGCTCTGCTAATGTCTCTTCACTCTTTACACTCACGAGGGTTTTCCATCAAACGTCTGATTTTTATTTCAGCGCTGGAATGTCAATCATTGAAACAGGATTCTGAGAGAGCACATGACTGTCACGTGATCAGCCCTCCAGCCAATGAGAGAGCAGGTTAAGGGCTGGGCGCCGGTCTCAGAATAGCCCCTGCTCTTTATTTGGAGTAAAGCTTCAGGAGGGAATGAAATCGATCTCTTGAACGCATTATGACATGTGGAGCAAATGACATTTAATGGTGTGATTTCAGGTTACGCCCAAGCCTGAATTCCAGGCCGCCCTGTTATCTCTCAGAGACTAGTCGATAAGGAACACGATGTGCGTCTGGCCATCGGCAATGGATTCCGTGCAGATGTGTGGAGGAAATTGCTCCAGCCATTTGGGAGTATTGAAGTGAGGGACTTCTACGCCTCCGTGGAGGGAAACGTGGGTTTTGTCAGCTTCGCCGGACGGGTCCGAGCCGTCGGACGCATAAGTTGCCTGCATAAAGTAGGGCTGTGTCAATGGAGTCACGTGACAGGGCGGTACATCTAAAGGCTCTTTAAACGTGCACGTGTTGTTCTCAGAAACTCTAAATACGACACAGAGCGAGACGAGCCGCTCAGAGACGCCAGAGGCCTGTGTGTGGAGGTGCCTAAAGGTCAGGGGTCACCAGACATCCTGCACTAAAAAACTCCATCTTGAGTTGTGTACTACAGAGACGGTGTAGTTGTGAACGATGACGTGAGCGTGTGTTTGCAGGGCAAACGGGTGTGCTGGTGTCTGAGATAACAGTATTGTCTCTGTTTGTGGGATATGCTCAAAACCAGCGTCAGACCGTCAGAAGAGGTTACGTGATGTTTTCAGGGCCGGCGACGTGTATTTCAACAGTGGATATCTACTGAAAATCGATCTGTACGGATTCATCTACTTCCAGGACCGAGTCGGAGACACATTCAGGTTGATTGATGGTGATTCTGTGTTCAGGTGGAAGGCAGAGAACATTTCCACCGCCGAGGTTTCAGACATCATTAGTTTGCTGGATTTGGTGGAGGAGGTGAATGTTTACGGAGTGAGAGGTCCAGGTTTGGTCATTGTCTATAAATCTGATGACTGATATTTCTGCAGGTGTGATGTCACTGACACGCTGCTTGTGTTCAGATCAGGAAGGATACGTGGGAATGGCTGCGGTGAAACTCAGGAATGGATTGGAGTTTGAAGCCACCAGAATGATCAATCACATGTGTGGTTTCTTGCCCGCTTACGCACGACCTCGTTTTATACGAATTAGGGTGAAATCAATCTCACGAGACGAGTATGTATATGTGGGTGGTGATAGTACGGAATGTTTCAGAAGTGACGCACAGTTTGGAGCTGGTGGAAGCCGGATTTAACCCCACCGGGACTTCAGACTCGATGTACTTCATGTGTGAACGCGAGAAGATGTTTGTCTCTTTTAGCCCATCATCTATCAGCAGATCTTCTCCGGCAGCATCAGACTTCAACATGTTTGAGTTCTTATCATCAGTACCATCATGTGTCAATATGTTACTGTTGTTGTTATTGTTTTGGTGATTAATAAAGAAAGTCCATTGAGCAAGTGCATAAATAAAAGGCGTCTCCTTATCTTACTCTGATCTTTAAACAGAGAGATTTGTAATGTGATTCATTTGAGCTCATTTCATGGGTCAGATTCACTTCAACACAAGATATACAGTATAAAGTTCTTCATAAAGATTTAGAGACAAAGGTTATAGATCACAGCTTTGATATTGTTACACAAAGTTTTTGTTAATGTTTTATTGGTTATTAAGGAGGAATAATGTCTGTGATGAAAGCTTTTCTGATGTTATATATGTACATTTGTCAGAATGACTTTCTCTGCAAAACTCTCAATAATGTGTTTTTTAAACCTGCACTCTTCTGGTTGCTCTTTGTTAACTTGTACATTTTCCCTCATGAACTGTTCATCAAATAAATGTAAGTAAGTCTAGGCTATATAAGGCTCTATGTTATATTTGGGGACACAAATCATTTTTGTCAGTCAGCGGCTCTCACAATCTCTCGGTGTTGTTTGGGCTTCTTTGTTCTTTCATTTGTTATGATTTTTAAACATGGCGAGACTGAATACTGGTCACTCATCATCATGAATCATCTGCTGAAAAGCTGAAGTGTGTGTGGATCTTTGACGGAACGAGCCACGTGTGTGCAGCAGAACAAGAGTGATACAGACAGATGAAATGCAGGAGGATAAACTCTTCTGAAAAAACGCATATTCTCATTACGTCTTTGATGTGACGTCTTTTTATTGACCTTAACACACGTTTAACAGACATGATAGACACAAATCATATTCATAATTCACCTTTACTGTGGTTCTCTATAAACTAACAGTTAAAAAGTAAAGTCTGTGCTCAGAAACAATTATAATAATAAATCACTTCAAAAGGATTTGATGAAGATCAAGACAAACATGAACTCAGTAAAGTATTTTTAAACGTTTGACTGGAAATGAATGCGTGTGTATTAATAAAGAGATATATGTGTGTGTGATTTATGTGTGTGTTGTTATTTGGTGGGCAGTGGGCGGGTGTCGGTTAAAGGGAAGCAGTTGAAGCAGCTCGCCCGGCTGGTGACCCAACCTCTCTTAAAAGGGTGATAGAGCTGCTGCATGCCACACTGCGCCCAAACCTGCGACAGACTGGGAACGCTGTGGACCTTCAGCAAGCGCTTATGCACCCGTTGCTCGAAGCGCGTCGGCCGCTCTGGGATCTGCGGCAGGGACCCTGAGGCCAGGGCCTCGTTGAAGGGGTGGCCGCGATCGGGTCTGGCGGGCGGGAGCTCGGCGCTGCAGCTCAGTGAGCGGATGGCTCGTCTCTGTCCCTGCCGCACCAGACGCTCGTCGATCATGGGCTCCAGACGCATTCTGCTCAGCTCGGAATGGATGCTCATCAGGACCTCTTCCTGCTCCTCCTCAGCGTTCTCCTCACAGCTGTCGCCGTCAGACACCAGGCT
>NC_079555.1:137500-245000 GCF_015846415.1 Triplophysa dalaica
GATTCATGTTTGGTATTGTTTTAAAGGTCATGGTGCGATGGGTAAAAAGGTCTAGTTCTTTCAAATCTAACAGAGAGTATATTAGAGCTTTTTAACTCTAATGCATCACCTGCACTCCTCAAAGAGGTGTGACTTTCTCAGGGAATCCTGTTTACGTGTAGATTGAGATCTCATTTGATGTTCTCTTCATGGAATCCTGTTTATATGTAGATTGAGATCCATTTGATGTTCTCTTCAGTGACGAGAAAACAAACAAATCAAGTTTCTCGCTGAGCATTGGCTTTGTAACATCTGGGTATATAAGGTGAATTGGCAAAAGACTCGAGGAAGCTTCTGTAAGCAGAACTCCCCACATTGCAGCTGTGTATCTCGATTTAGAAGCATCTGTAAACAGAACTTCTCACACTGCAAATGTGTGTCTCAATTTTACCAGGTATGATAAACTTTGTGGTTTTATTTTATTCTTATACTAAGTTAATAATCTTTGCTTAGTACATTAGGAATTCCCTTGTATATGCATTCTATGATTTTAATTAATGTTGTGCCTGCCTGGTGTAATAAATTGTTATTGTTGATATTATCTGAATTCTTCAAAGTTTGTTATTACAAGTAGATTGAAAGGAACCTGTTCTGTTGCCGCAAAATCGATGTGTCAGGATAGGTAGGCCTAGTTTATACTAGATTTTTTAAAGGAGCATTGCTAAAGCTCACATGATTTCCACCTATCATCTGGCCTAGCAAGTTGCATGATCGTGACTAAAATAACTATTGTTATGTTTCTGAGCAAGCATATCGCGGCCAAACTTAATGATAATAGTTTACCCGGCAACCTCTGACTAGAGATCGGAACTGATCGTTTTGTGTCCGTGAGATCCATGAGCCCGGCCGGCGTGAGACTCTGAGAGACTGCAGGTCCCAATCGAAAGAATAACTCTAATATTAAATATTAAAATATGAAGATTTATAGATAAATTAACGCTTATCAACAGATACATTTGAAATTACATATAAGTTATTTTATATTATATTGAAATTGGAGTCAGATCGGTCTTTACCACAGAGTCATTTAAATTGAACTAAATTGTGACAGTTCTTGAATAACTTCATGTAGAAATCGCCGAGGAGAAGCAGAACACGAGATCCCTTAAACCACGACATTGGATTCCGTCGTTGGGCCTTTGGGTGGTCCTTTACAGGGTTTAAGTCTAGACCCAGACTAACTTATATGTTAGACGTGTCTTCATCCAAAACAACTTGCACTGACGTCTCAGTGTATCAATATATCAGTGATTGTTCTGTCTCAAGATGCCCTCAGTAATGTTATTTGTAATGTCTGTTGTATGTGTAATACTTTGGTCCGTTGATAATACTTTATGTAGTTTTATATTATTTATTCAAATGGATTGAGTCGTTTCATGTCTATCCTTGAATCACTGAACTCATCAAGGTTGATGTAGGATATAGAAAGAATTGAGTAATAAGTCATTGATTTGTAACTGTAATTTGTACAGTAATCTAATCGCACTTTAGAATATGTAACCAGTAATTCATTACTTTTCCAGAATAACTTGCCCAACACTGATCGTAACAAGATCAAAGTCTTCACTGATGATAGAAAGTTCCAGGCCTGAAAACCAATGATCCGTGACATATTCAGGATTTCTATAATGAAATAGAAATATAGTGTCTGTTTAAAGAACGGATCCAGATCAATGTGATGTTGATGTGTCACAGTGTTTTGTTGGCGCTCTGGCGTGTGATGGCCTCCAGTTTGAGTCTGTAAGCTTCTGCCTCCTGCTCTTTCTTCAGAAACTGTTGTCTGTATCTCTGAGCTTCACGATTGGCTTCTTCTAGCTGCTTCAGCAGAGCCACTTTCTCCTGTCACACACAAATACACATCTGTGTGAGCAAAGCACACAAAACTTATCACCTGCTAGGTTGTTGTTTGTTTGTTTGTTTTCAGTCATGTGTTAAATGGCGTGATGTTGTCATGATGTCACATATAAAGGGGATTTGACTGGTCAGTTCTGCTGTGTTTGTTGTGTCTGCACCTGAAAGGCGTCCCGCGAGACGGTTGGCTGGATGTGAACGTCTTGCATTTGGATGGTGTGATCGTGGTCTTCTTCTTTCACACGCTGACGTTTAAAGGTGGGCTCGTCGCTAATGACAGTTTCTTCTGCCACCTCTGTGTCGGACACTGTTAATACTGTAAAAAACACACAAACACATCAATTCCTCCTTGACCCAAGTGTGTCGTGTGTGAAACCCTTCCATTCAAACTCACCCTGCTGCCCATCGGGCATGGTGACTATTATGGGCTGGCCAATGCCCGTGCCAGTCTGCAGGTTGCCCAGGTGAATGCCGTCTGTTACTATGGTAATGACCTGCTGACCTCCAGAGCTCACGACCTGTTGAATGGCCCCGTCGACCGTGTCAGCCGTTATCACCTCCTCCCCGGCCAACACTGACGGGACAGGAGAGCACGTTCACATCTGACAAACACCACATGATGAAAACCTCTGACATCAGAGGCCATCTCTATTGAGACGCAAAGCTTTGATGAGACACTCTGTTCAAATAACCCCGAAGCAATCTTCAGATAAACACACATCATGTGAACAAAGGGTCCTTTCACTGAGGCTCCAGCTCACCCGTGGACTTGCTGGTGTTCCCGGGTGAGACCAGGTTGACCACGCCCCCGGGACCGATGATGAACTGCGGCAGTGCGTCGGGACTCTCGGGGTGGGTGTTGATCTGGTTCTGCATGGCCACCTGAATGAGTTCATCACGTTCATCACGCAGTTCATCACATGCGACATTAAAAACATTCAGATTTTCTACATTTCAAGAGAGACGGAGCGTCTCGAGCTACCTGCAGGATCTGGGCCAGCTCGTGAGAGCCATTGTCCACGGCGATGTCCAGCGCGTTCTTACAGAATTTACTCTGCGCGTGGACATCGGCTCCGAAGCGCAGCAGGAGTTCCACGGCGTCTCTGTGAGCGTGCTCCACGGCCCAGTGCAGAGCGCTCATCTGAAGCATGTCCTTAGCGTTGACGTCTGCTCCGTGCTGTAGAGACGGCATCAATAAAGTCATTGTTCCCGAGACGCATCATGAAAGAGACACTTAAAGCAGCAAATGACTTCTAATGCACCCAGAGCGAACATCAAAGATCCGTGACCTCACCTTCAGCAGAAGCTCCACGATGCCGCCGTGACCCTCAGACGCCGCCATGTGCAGAGGCGTCCGGTCCACTTTTGTGCGGGCGTCTCGGCTCACCCCGGCCCGCAGCAGAACCTCTGTGGTGGAGAAGTGACCGAACTGTGCCGACAGGTGAAGCGGAGACGTGCCCAGCTGCCACACGTGACAGAGAGAGATCACAATCAAAACAAGACGTTCTCAAACACGACCAATTAAATCATCCTCACATTTCTGAGTGTTTGCTTATTTTTGGTCTCCAGAAAATATGATTGGAGACAAACAGTGAGCAGAAGAAGCGCAAGAAAATCTACTTTTGTGTCAAACGCTCACCCAGTCGGTGGTGAAGGGCGCTCCGTTGGCCATCAGTATCCGAACCTCATCGTCCTGACCGGCACGAGCCGCTTCCAAGAGCTTCTTCCCCAAATCCACCAGAGACATCTAGAAGATGAGAGTGATCAGACATTCACATGATTTGACTGCACGAGTGTGTAACAGTACAGACATGTGTCATCCGTCACATCTGATGAGCAGAACCAGTCAAAGTTCTTTATTTTCATTGGCCTGGCCTGTGGTTTCCTTCTGGTCTGTGTTCGTCGTATTAACTAGATTTGTTGAATGGGTTGTGTTTAACTTCACTTGCTTGTCACTGGGTGTACATATTTTATCTTGCTATTCAAATAATTAAGTTATTTATCTTTTTTAATATCAGAATTAATCTACAGGGACTCAATTCTTTGCAGATGAGAACCGGAAGTTCAGTTTAGGGTTAAGAAACATTCTTTGTGTTGTTGCTTTACAATCCTCTATAAAACAAACGTCACTTTATATACTGTATGTATTCCAGCACTGTCAAACTACACAAAATGGTTCTCTGATCATGTTATCAATGCTTTTGTTAATGTCTGAAGTGAAGAAGCGTTTAAAGAGCAGAGGAGCGCCGGCACAGAGTAACACAGATGTGACTGACAGTGACACAGGGGCGAGTGATTTGTGCTTTCAGTCTTCTCCTCTCGTTGCCAGATCACCATCATCTGTGAATTTGTAAAAAGTCTTGAAGTGTTTTTGTAGATTGTTTTGGTATCATGAAGGTACATTTCTTCATCATTTTTTTCTTATTGGCTGTGTAAATGACCAAATCCAGCCTTATGTGAAGTGAAAGTGACTAATTTGTCAGTTATGGTGACCCATATCCGAGATATACCTCTGCTTTTAACCCATCCAGAGAGTAGTGAACACACGCACAGCAAGTGGTGAACACACATACACCCGGAGCAGTGGGCAGCTATCGCTGCAGTGCCCGGGGAGCAAGTAGGGGTTAGGTGCCTTGCTCAAGGACACCTCAGTCGTTAACCGCCTGACCTGAGGATCGAACCGGAAACCTTCTGGTCACGAGTCCAACCCTCTAACCATTAGGCCACGACTGCCCCCTTATGTCATCTTCATCACCATTGTGATTCCAAACACCATCCTGACACATGTCAGTCAGTCTTGTAACTTTGAACTAGGATCCGAAAATATGGTTACACAGCGCTGTGCGTTGTAACACAATTACGACAATTTACCCCAATGTGTGAAAATGTCTTCAAAACAATGAGATGAAAAAATATTAATTCCATGAATGGAAATCATAACTGAAGTACGCGAGAGTAACAGACAATGATGATTTTTTGTTATGCAGCACTTTCTCATATATCTTCTGATATGTATTGATGTATAATAGAAGGATGGTTAGATGACGGAAGACAGATGTACATATAAACACCTCTAGATTAAAGACAACAATTAACAATGAACATTCGTCTGTTACAGTGAAGCCACACATGAGGTGAAGTGAGACGTTTGCACTTCTGTCACTTTGGCTGTAATTGTACGGGAACACTATAGGTGCTAGAATCAAACTTCAAGTGTTCATTTGTAGCAGAGACGTGTTTGTTTCTTTCCAAAAATCGGATGAATCAAGCTGAAATTGAGCCTAAACCAAAAGGCATTTTCTTCCAGCCCGCTGTCAACGGATGCAGGACTTCACATCTATTCAGGGCTCTTACGACTGCTTCACTCTGTCTTCAGATTAGACACAAATACATGTTTGACTGCAAAAGTCATTTCAGACATCTTGAGAATTAGAAACATTTCAGCCAAGCTTTCCAAACCTTTAAAAGGTACTGTACATTTGTATCGTGTGTGTTTGTGTCACATTGATTGTGTAAACCAGTGTCCGTACACTAAAATAAATAAACTGATGTTTTGTTTCTCTGGTTTTACTATAGAAGTGTGAAATGTAAGCAGGGCAGCTGAATGTTCTCACTGATCTATAACTCATCAGTTTCTCATCATAACAATCAGATTTGATTTCAGATTCTTGAACTGAACTATAGTCACATGTTCAATATTAACCATAACCAGAAGTCTGTCATCATACATTCACTCTCATGTCGTGTCTAACCTGTATGAGTTTGATTCTTCTGTAGAACACAACAGAAGATATTTGGAAGAATGTTGATAATGAACCCCAACTTCATTTGTATGAACACAAAACCACTGATACATTTCTCAAGATATCTTCTTTTATTGTGTTCCACCGAGTCGGTACCAAACACATGAGAGAGAATAAATGATGGCAGAACTGTCAAATGCAAAACGTTTTCAGTAA
Organism: Triplophysa dalaica; assembly: GCF_015846415.1. Classification (NCBI taxonomy): domain Eukaryota; kingdom Metazoa; phylum Chordata; class Actinopteri; order Cypriniformes; family Nemacheilidae; genus Triplophysa; species Triplophysa dalaica. The sequence continues at coordinate 143,350 of NC_079555.1, forward strand.
AATAGCAGAATGACGGATGGATTTATTTCTATTTCACAGCAGTCAGAAACATGCTAAATATATGTGAAAGCTCAATTAAACACAGACACAGAATCTGTTCTTATCGCTGTTCATTGTTACGGAAAGAACCGACGGGTGATATTAATATTTCATCAATGATCATTTCACATGAACACGCGCGTTCGGATCCTCGTCCGTGTTTCTCAGCGCGTGTATATAAATGAAACTCTTGTCATAAAATCCTGAAGGCCTGAAACAGACACCAGCACGAGAGCGGCCCGTTGCGCGTGATAAACAGGAAATCGCTCGTGTTCCGGGGGAAGAGGAAATATTAATACCGTAAACTCATCCAGTTCCACATCCGGCGGACGCGATCACGCTTACCGTCCGATCACAGCAGAAACCGAAGAACCGACCGAAATCTGCCCGAAGACAAGCAGAGATGAAGATAGTAGAACGGCATCAACGGCGGGCACGAGCATGAGAGTGCGCGTATGTGTGCATGTGGACGTGCACGATGAAAGACTCAGTGTTAAAGAACACACTGTATGAATGCAGAAAACAATTCAAACACAAACTCACACATTGTGTTTTAGCGAGGGCTTTGGGTTACACTGAAAAGACGTTATTATGATTCTATTATAGAACATTCTATTAAGATTTTGTCACTTTACAATAAACCGCTGGAAATAAAGGGAACGCGCATGCGCGAGGAGAGATGCTCGAGATTCACTTTTCCACTTTATCGGTCTCGAGAGAGAGTCATGAAAAGTCTCTGCTTCTGAGCGTCACATCCACAGTCCAAATATTAGGATCATCGAATAAAACAACGAGTCGTGGCATTAGGGTTAAATCATAAATAGAAATCATGAAATGTATGTCTATGTGTGTACGTGAATATTCGTGGTGAACCCACGATTCACATTTTTTGACGTTGTAAATGGAGACGGTTTAAATAAAGCTTGCGCAGTTTGAATCCGCGGACTTCCGGGTTTGATCGAACACTTTGGAGTGTTTACAGTCATTAGTCGGGTTAAACTTCACTTTCTCAGCGATCTTCAGTTGTTTACTGCTGTATTTTCACAGTGGATTTTATTTCACATGTGTGTGCGGGGTGAGTTGAGTGTGTTTCTATGTAAACGCTGGTGATTTCTCGTATTGAAATACAGATGTTGTGAATGTGAGCATTACTGTTAGCATCATTCTTGTCCAATCTTTCAGTTCTCTCTTGTGTTTTCACAGGTCTGATGATTCAGTTAAAGTCAATGTGTTTGTTTTTGTAGGAATATGAGCTGAAATGCCGTCCGTGACCACTGGAGTGAAGGATCTTTATCTTTCTACATCCCTGGGAGATCTGAACAAGAAAGCAGAAATCAAACCAGAGAGAACCAACACTAGACAGTAAGATAACACACACAGAGGAGAAAAATCTACACATCCTTCATTTAAATAAAATGTCCATAAATCCTGTTTTGTGTGTGTGTGTGTGTGTCAGTTATGTCCAGAGTGCATGTAAGATCTTCAAGGCGGCTGAGGAGTGTCGTCTTGATCGAGATGAGGAGAAAGCTTATGTCCTGTACATGAAGTATCTGACCGTCTATGACCTCATCAAGAAGAGACCGGACTTCAGACAGCAGCAGGTGAGGGGTGGGGGTCTGCTCTAACAGCTTGATAGCCTTTAATTGACAGATAAGCCCTTGAGCTACATATTGTGTCTGTGACAGAGGTTGTGTATTTGAGGGATGTTGTTTTTGTGACGGTTGTTGTGTATGTGACAGATGTTGTGTATGTGACTTATGTTGTGTATTTGAGGGATGTTGTTTATGTGACGGTTGTTGTGTATGTGAGGAATGTTTGTGTATTGAATTTCCTTCTTATCCAGAGTTTGTGTGTTCTGCTGGTTTCAGGATTTCTTTCTGTCTATACTGGGGCCAACCAGCTTCAAAAAGGCCATAGAGGAAGCAGAGAAACTTTCAGAGAGTTTGAAACTCCGGTCAGTGTTTTACACGAACGCACGCACACACACACATGTTTGCACATCTATCTTTATGAGGACATACATTGCCGCAATGCAATCTCTAAGTACCTGACCCTAACCCTAATTATAACATAATTATAAACTAAACCCTTAAACCAGGTCTTGACCCTTAAACAGTGCTTTAAAGGGGTCTCAGAAAGTGAGGACCGGCCCAAATGTCCTCACTTTACTCTCTTAGTCCTCACTCTGCTGGTCTAAAACTCAAACTGATCCTCATAAAGATAGATGTACAAATACAAACACACACAGTATTATTCCGGTGATGAGCATTAAATACAGCTGTAAATGGAGTTCAAAACATTTAGTTTTCCTTATTTGCTTGATTTACTCACATGTGAATCAATCTCACCTGATGTTAACACTGGTTTTCTTCCTTCACCTTCCAGCTATGAGGAAGTGGAGGTGCGGAAAAAGCTGGAAGAGAAAGAGAGAAGAGAGGAAAAGAATCGAAGAGAAGAACGGATGGAGAAAGATGGCCGTGATTCACCCAGAGGAACATCAGAGAAGAGCGGTCAGAAGGTACAGAAGAAACAGAAACACAGCTCTTATCAGCTTTAATAATCCATCTGAGAGAGAACATGAACACAAATCTATGACATAATGACAACACTGCAGCAACGACGCATGACAAACACTCTCTAATGATTTGAGAAAGATTTTCAAGGCACCTGAGAATGATTTCTTGATTGATTTCAAGCAACTCGCACAAACATCAAAGATTAATGTTGAAACGGCTTTTACACAGTGGTTATTAACAATTGTTGTATGGTTACAGTAATGTGTGTGTGTGTGTGTGTGTGTATGTGTCTGTGTATTTTCCTGCAGATTCAAGATGAAGCCAATAACAAGAAGAGTGCTAAAGGTAGTGTGTGTTCTCAGGGATCTCAAACCCTGCTGCTGGAGATCAACCGTCCTTCAACTTTTACAACACCCATGTTTGTAATGATCAAGCAGCCCAAAGGCCTTCATGAGATGCTTCAGCTGTGTTTGAGCAGAACTCTTCAGGACGAAGCTCACCAGGGGCAGGGTTTGAGACCACATGTCTGTACGGTTGTTTGTTTTTAGTTTTTTATTGAAGGCTCTCTCTCTCTCTCTCTCTCTCTCTCTCTCTCTCTCTCTCTCCAGCAGGCAGCGTCAGTGCTGAAGGTTTATATCACCTGATGAAGGACAGCAGTATAAATGTGCTGGTGATGGATGCTCGGAGCAGACAAGACTTTGAGGAATCGCACATGTGTGTCCCGTCTCAGACATGTATCAGTGTACCTGAAGAGGCCGTCAGCCCGGGGTAACGCTCACTCCAGAGTCTCTCTGCACTCATGTCTTGATTATTTAAAGACACAGACCGGATTCTCCTCATTTTTGGGTAATTGTCAGGGTGACGGTGAATCAGATGGAGATGAAGCTGCCTGCTGAATCTCTGGATGAGTGGAAGCGTCGAGCGTTTGTGGATTATGTGGTTCTGTTGGACTGGTTCAGCGGCCTCTCTGACCTCAAACTGGGCACCACTTTACAGAGTCTGAAGGATGCTCTCTATAAGGTACTGTAGCACTGATCCTCTCTGAACGCTGGCGCTCTCTTTCGGGTCATGTGACACTCTGGTGTGTGGTGGTTTTGTGCAGTGGGACAGCAGTACTATCCTGCGCAGCGAGCCACTGGTTCTGGAGGGAGGGTATGAAAACTGGCTGCTCTTTTACCCCATGTACACCAGCAACGCTAAAGTCAAACCGCCCCGACAGCATGTGACAAGCACTCTGCCACCATGTGAGTATGTGTCTCTCACGGAGGGATCACATGATGACTTCAGCGGGTCTGTGCTTGGAGATCTGGATGTGTTATTTTAGAGTTATAGTACATGCAGGTTTGATCTGTGAACGTTTGTTTTGTGATTCTGTGATTTCAGTGAACTTTGCATATCCTTCACTGGAGGAGCCCAAACCCGTGAGCGTGACCTCGGAGCCCGCACCGCTCACACAGCTCAACGGCAGAACTTTGGACCAAGAACCTCACACAGAAGGGCCCACGAACACACAAACACCGGCACAGCAGCCTGTTCCTCAAACCAGCACAGATGTCATAACGCCGCCCTCCGCCTCACCCAGACACACTCCACAGGTGAGCTTCGTCCAGAACACACGCAAAAATAACTGTCAGAAACACTGAGTCAACATCTGCTCTACTCTCACCCAGGTGGATCGCTCCAAGAAACCAGCCGTGAGTGTCACATCGAGAGTCAGCGATGAGTCCGCAGTGAATGATACTCCTGCGACACTCAACGACCCTGTGATGCCCAACCGCTCGGCCAAACCCAACCTGGACCCATCCAGAGCCCTGAGCGAAGAGGAGCGCAGGGAGATCCACGCAGAGACCGTCAGTCTGATGGAGAAAGCCCGTAAAGAGCAAGAACAACGCAAGCGTGCTCAGGAGGAGAAGAGAGAGAGAGACGAGAAAGAGCAGAGGGAGGCAGCAGAGAGACGTCAGAGAGACGAGATGAAGGAGGAGGAGAGACAGCAGGAGAGAAAGAAACTGGAGAGACAGACGGCCGAAGAGGAGTCTCAGGGAGAAACGGAGCGAGACGAAAAGGGCAAAAAAACACAGAAGGACGCTCAGATGAAGAGCATGTCACTGGATTCACCAGCGCCAGTGACGACTCTGGGTGACGTCAAGGTCAGTGACATCACTACACGTGATCAGATGCTACAATATGACTTACGCACTACAGTATTTATTGTGAACATGCACATGACGAATAAATGCCACACGCATGTAACGTGTTTTGCAGAGGGATACTCTGACGCGAGCGCGCAGTGAGGAGATGGGTAGAACCGTACCCGGGTTGCCGGACGGCTGGATGAAGGTAAGAGGACACGACAGCAGTAATCTGTTGTGACTTAAGTGTGTGTGGTGTCTCATGCCCAGCCATTTGTGTGTGTGCAGTTTCTCGATACGGTGACAGGAACCTACAGATATTACCACTCTCCCACCAACCGCGTGCATCTCTATCCTCCAGAGGTGAGCGTGTTACAGGTACCGGCCAGCACGGCCAAAGCCAAACCGACAGAAGCTGCAGAGACGGACAGAGAGAAGGAGAGGGAGCAGTCCAAACTGAAGCGATCGTACTCGTCTCCTGATATCAGCCAGGAACTGAATGCAGAGACCAGCAGAAAACCCACACCTGTACCTCAAATAAACAGAGAAAACAAGTACGCACACACACACACACACGTGCAGCTTCTTCACAGACGTGATAAATAAACACGCGTGTGTTCCTGCAGGCCTCTGGCTGCTGCTGCTGCCGCCGCATATAAGGCTGAGATCGCTCGGCCGTCTGCAGCAAAGATCCGGAACCTGAACCCGGTGTTTGGAGGTCAGGGGCCGTTATTAACAGGCCTCCGTAACCTCGGCAACACCTGCTACATGAACTCCATCCTCCAGTGCCTGTGTAACACCATCGCCATGGCAGAGTATTTCAACAGGAACTTCTATCAGGACGACATCAACCGGTACACAACACACCAGATGTGAAAGAGCAGCGCGTCTTCATTCTAAGAGAGAAAATGACGTGTTTGTGTTTGACAGGGACAATATTCTGGGTCATAAAGGGGAGGTGGCCGAGGAGTTCAGCGTGGTCATGAAGGCGCTGTGGTCGGGACAGTACAAATGCATCAGTCCTCAAGATTTCAAAGGCACCATCTGTAAAATCAACAACCGTTTCTCCAGCTACGAGCATCAAGATTCTCAAGAACTGCTTCTGTTCCTCATGGACGGACTGCACGAGGATCTCAATAAGGTGAGAGAGACACATGCGCTCATGACTTGAAATGCCTGGATGTTCAATGTGATGGGGGCTGGGCAAATCCATTTATCGTTTTTTAAAATGCACTCAATTCAATATCAATTCTCAAAAGCTGTGAATCGATTTTTATCTTTCATATTTCCTCAAGCACTGAACATTGAATAACTTGCATGTTGTGGCTACTACTATCCACTAGATGTCACTTTTCTGTTTGCATTGGGTGGATGTTACAAAATGGCATGTGTCATTCATTCATTGCTTAATTGACATGCTGATGTGTCATCGAATTTAACATCACATCATCTTCACATAAAAGGCAGGGGTGATTGAAGTCGCTCTTTACAGCCAATTTTGTATGTTTTACTGTATCTTAAATATGAAATTTCTGTTTCAATATACCCAACTGTGTTTCAATTTTAATATACAGGTTTGTGGCTCTTCATTTCATTTTTTTAACCCTTGTTTTGTGATATTTACTGATAATTTTTAGCAATATCTCTAGGATTTGTATTAAATTTATAATCAGTGACTCGAATGGAATCCAGAGCTTGTAAAAGTGAACATCAGAACACAGCCATAAGTGTGATCTTAAACCGTAAATAACTAGGACTTTTTAAGGTTCTACTTTGGTTTCTGGAGTGGCCAACAACACGTTTGTGTTCATTTAATGTGTAAAAACATGATTATCTCGTAATAATACGCACTTATTCTTACCTCACTTCTTGACTGACTCTCAAATGATTCGTTCCTCAATTCATCTGTATAATCACCTCCTTTCTGCTAGTCTAGTCTGCTGTGATTGGTCAGATGGTCTAGTCTGCTGTGATTGGTCAGATGGTCTAGTCTGGTGTGATTGGTCAGATGGTCTAGTCTGGTGTGATTGGTCAGATGCTGTAGTCTGCTGTGATTGGTCAGATAGTCTAGTCTGCTGTGATTGGTCAAATGGTCTAGTCTGGTGTGATTGGTCAGATGGTCTAGTCTGGTGTGATTGGTCAGATGCTCTAGTCTGGTGTGACTGGTGAGATGGTCTAGTCTGCTGTGATTGGTCAGATAGTCTAGTCTGCTGTGATTGGTCAAATGGTCTAGTCTGCTGTGATTGGTCAGATGGTCTAGTCTGCTGTGATTGGTCAGATGATCTAGTCTGATGTGATTGGTCAGATGGTCTAGTCTGCTGTGATTGGTCAGATGCTCTAGTCTGCTGTGATTGGTCAGATGGTCTAGTCTGCTGTGATTGGTCAGATGGTCTAGTCTGCTGTGATTGGTCAGATGGTCTAGTCTGATGTGATTGGTCAGATGCTCTAGTCTGCTGTGATTGGTCAGATGCTCTAGTCTGATGTGATTGGTCAGATGCTCTAGTCTGCTGTGATTGGTAAGATGGTCTAGTCTGATGTGATTGGTCAGATGCTCTAGTCTGATGTGATTGGTCAGATGCTCTAGTCTGGTGTGATTGGTCAGATGGTCTAGTCTGCTGTGATTTGGTCAGATGGTCTAGTCTGATGTGATTGGTCAGATGGTCTAGTCTGCTGTGATTGGTCAGATGCTCTAGTCTGGCGTGACTGGTGAGATGGTCTAGTCTGCTGTGATTGGTCAGATGATCTAGTCTGATGTGATTGGTCAGATGGTCTAGTCTGCTGTGATTGGTCAGATGGTCTAGTCTGCTGTGATTGGTCAGATGGTCTAGTCTGGTGTGATTAGGTTAGATGGTCTAGTCTGGTGTGATTGGTCAGATGGTCTAGTCTGGTGTGATTAGGTTAGATGGTCTAGTCTGGTGTGATTGGTCAGATGGTCTAGTCTGCTGTGATTGGTCAGATGGTCTAGTCTGATGTGATTGGTCAGATGCTCTAGTCTGATGTGATTGGTCAGATGCTCTAGTCTGATGTGATTGGTCAGATGCTCTAGTCTGCTGTGATTGGTCAGATGGTCTAGTCTGATGTGATTGGTCAGATGCTCTAGTCTGGTGTGATTGGTCAGATGCTCTAGTCTGGTGTGATTGGTCAGATGGTCTAGTCTGATGTGATTGGTCAGATGCTCTAGTCTGCTTTGATTGGTCAGATGGTCTAGTCTGCTGTGATTGGTCAGATGGTCTAGTCTGGTGTGATTGGTCAGATGGTCTAGTCTGCTGTGATTGGTCAGATGGTCTAGTCTGGTGTGATTGGTCAGATGCTCTAGTCTGCTGTGATTGGTCAGATGGTCTAGTCTGGTGTGATTGGTCAGATGGTCTAGTCTGCTGTGATTGGTCAGATGGTCTAGTCTGCTGTGATTGGTAAGATGGTCTAGTCTGCTGTGATTGGTCAGATGGTCTAGTCTGGTGTGATTGGTCAGATGGTCTAGTCTGCTGTGATTGGTCAGATGCTCTAGTCTGCTGTGATTGGTCAGATGGTCTAGTCTGGTGTGATTGGTCAGATGGTCTAGTCTGCTGTGATTTGGTCAGATGGTCTAGTCTGATGTGGGCAGTCCTAGCAAAACAAAGGCGGTTACTATATGTAGTGACGTAAGTCTGAGGCGGTAGGTGAATCGGACTAGTGACGACTCGTTTGAGTGATTCAGAGTCGTCTCCCCTTTTTCCAAGCCAATAACTTTGTTATTCATTCACCTTTAGATTTACGAACATGGCAACATCACACACTGCATGACATGTCATTTTCATGATCTCATGTTATGTACTCTTTAACACAGTTGTGACTGATATGTTTATTTGATAGGCGGATAAACGCAGGGGTTATAAGGAAGAGGACATTGATCATCTGGATGACGTGAGCGCTGCAGAGTTAGCCTGGAGCAAACACAAGCTGTTGAATGAGTCCATCATCGTGGCTCTGTTTCAGGGTCAGTTTAAATCCACAGTTCAGTGCATGAGCTGCCAACACAAATCCAGAACCTTCGAGACCTTCATGTACCTCACACTGGAGATGACGGCCAGCAGCAAGTGCTCTCTTCAGGTCTGACACGCATGCACTCACGCAGTGACCTCGGTCTTGACTCTTGGCTCCTCGTGACTGGTGTTGGTTGTGTGTTTGTACAGGATTGTCTGAAACTCTTCTCTAAAGAGGAGCGACTTACTGACAGCAATCGCTTCTACTGTCGACACTGTAAAACGCATCGAGACGCTATCAAGAAAATGCAGATCTGGAAGGTTCCGCCCATTTTACTTGTGCACTTGAAACGGTGTGTAACTTCTTTGGTTTCTATCTTTAGAGTTTTCTTTTCCCAGAATGCAAATACAGAAACCCGTGCCTGGTTGTGTTTACAAGGTTTAAATATGACGGCCGGTGGAGGGAAAAACTGCAGACTTTGGTGGATTTCCCGCTGGATAATCTGGACCTGTCGCAGTACGTCATTGGGCCCAAACCAAATTTGAAGAAATACAACCTGTACTCCGTGTCTGTGAGTACACAAATACACAACACGCTGGCGTGAACACGTGCTGTATTCAGACTGTTTTGTGTTGTAATGGTGTTGTTTTCATCATCAGAATCATTATGGTGGAATGGACGGCGGTCATTACACTGCATACTGCAAGAATCCCATCAAACAGCGCTGGTTTAAGTTTGATGATCACGAGGTGTCTGAGATCTCAGCCTCGTCTGTCCGCTCGGCGGCCGCCTACATCTTCTTCTACTCGTCCTTATGAAGGAAAGCAACAGGTTAACCAGAGGTGACCCACGCACACTAATGACGCAACTGTGGGCGGAGCTTAAAGTCCTTTATATGAAGACTGCTGATGGAGCTTCCCTCTCTCTCTATTCTGTCTCTCTCTCTCTCTCTCAGTGGGCGGTACAGCAGGGTTTGTAGGAGTGTAGCGGCGGTCTGACACACAGGCTCAGGTCTCAGAGCATCCGTCTGTTTCCTCCACGCTCACAGCAGGACTAACGTCATGTAGACAGACATTTCTGAGAGACTATACATCTCTATATACACTCTATAATCCAAACGGCTCATCAGACGTGCATTAAGCGCTTAAATAAATCTTTCATTTATTTAAATAGTGACCAAATATTACTTGTGAAATGCAGTACTCCTCTCTGGTTTGGCGCCAGGCCCAAAAGAGATCCAATGACTGCCGCCGGTCATCCTCAGTGGACTCAAACATTCACATGTATGTGTCTGTAGCGTGTGCCTTCGGGACGGTTCTGTTAGTGTGTGGTGGACCACTCATGACATCACTCAGTGCAATAACTCTCATGGGACTGTGATGAAAACCACAGTAAAAAACAAGAGTCCCTCCTGTAGCATTAGCGGTAGAAGTCAAACACTCGGTTTAAATTATGACCCAGAATGTTTTCTCTCACTTCTAATATTACTCTGAATTCAAGCTGCTTTATAGTGTGCAGGTGAAAATGACCAAATGGGACACACATCACCATGGAAACGTCTCATGATTATCACTAACATTATATTTGTGGCATGACGTTTGGCATGAACTTCTCTCACCTGGTTTCTTATATTATTATTATTATTATTATTATTATTATTCTGCTCATTCTTGACATACATTTATTGGCTTATAACTCTGTAATAATTGCAAGTGTACTGCTTCAATAAAAACACAAACAGATGTGTGTGTGTGTGTGTGTGTGTGTGTACTGTGTTGTCTCTGCAGTTGAGGAAGAACCTTTCTCTCTCGCTCTCTCTCTCTGTCTCTATCTCTCTCTCACTCTCTAACTCTCAACAACTGATAAACATAATAAAAAACATTTATTCAGTTTTGTCATTATACCAGATGTGTTAACTTAAACGTGTCACTCTTCATCTAAAGTTTTAACGCTTTGTTACCTCTGACCATATGCTTTACGTATATCTATTATTAATTGTAATTAAAAAACGTGGGTTAAGTATGATGTTACTTATGATGTGTAAATCATAAAAACTAAAAATGCCTGCTCTTACAGACAATGCTTAAGGCTGATCCCAGACTAAAATGAATATTTGAGCAGTCTTGTCTGAAAATAACTCTTTAAGAGCTCTTACAAGTATGTCCGCGCCATTGTTTTGTATCAAGATGCAGACTGGCATTGTTTTATAAATGTATCTTAAATACCCCAATTTAGTCCGGGTTTAAGATAACCCCTGTCTGTGAAAGCCATATATGAATTTAAACTAGCAATTAGCAAACGTGTGATTACCTCGCGTAGTAATCCAGTCAGGTCTTATATCAGGCCTATATCGAATTTACCTTTTATATCTAAAGTTCTGGAAAAAGTAGTTTCAACTCAATTATGCTCCTTCCTCCAAAGGAATGACATTAATGATGAATTCCAGTCTGGATTTCGAGCATGTCACAGTACAGAGACTGCTTTGATCAGAGTTACAAATGATCTGCTTTTAGCGTCTGACCGTGGCTGTATTTCGTTATTGGTGCTGCTAGACCTCAGTGCTGCATTTGACACCATTGACCACAGCATACTTCTACATAGACTCGAAAATTACGTCGGCATTAACGGAATAGCATTGAAATGGTTTAAGTCTTATTTATCCGACCGTTTTCAATTTGTAGCAATAAACAATGAGGTGTCCCGCAAATCACAAGTCCAGTACGGTGTACCACAGGGCTCAGTCTTGGGACCCCTGCTCTTCGCATTATACATGCTACCTCTAGGAGATATAATAAAGCGACACGGAATTAGCTTTCACTGTTATGCTGATGATACTCAACTTTATATTTCCTCGATGCCTCATGAAACCCAGCAGTTTCATCGAATAAAGGATTGCATAGTTGACTTAAAAATGTGGATGAGTAACAATTTTTTACTACTAAACTCGGACAAAACAGAAGTGTTACTTACTGGACCGAAAACTGCTATGCGTAACAACCAAGAATACTGCTTAACGATTGACGGATGCTCCATAAAATCCTCGTCATCAGCTAAGAATCTTGGCGTTGTATTTGACAGTACTCTCTCATTTGAAAGCCATGTCGCAAACACCTGTAAAATTGCATTTTTCCATCTTAAGAATATATCTAAATTACGTCATATGCTGTCACTGTCAGATGCAGAGAAATTAATTCATGCATTCATGACATCAAGACTAGATTACTGTAATGCACTTCTAGGTGGTTGCCCTGCGGGCCTATTACAAAAACTGCAACTGGTTCAAAACGCGGCAGCTCGAGTTCTTACACGTACAAAAAAGTATGAGCATATAACCCCGGTTCTGTCAACCTTGCACTGGTTACCTATAAAGCATCGCATTAACTTTAAGATCTTGCTTATTACCTATAAAGCCCTACATGGTCTAGCGCCGCAGTATTTGAATGAACTTCTATTGTATTACAGACCACCACGTACATTACGTTCTAAGGGGTCCTGTCAGTTGGTAATACCTAGAATTTCAAAATCAAGTGCAGGTGGTAGATCCTTTTCTTATCTAGCGCCTAAACTTTGGAATATTCTTCCCTGCACGGTCCGGGAGGCAGACACACTCTGTCAGTTTAAATCTAGACTAAAGACTCATCTTTTTAATCTTGCATACACTACACCTCCATAATATTAATCCTCAGAGGATTTAGGCTGCATTATTTAGATCAACCGGAACCAGGAACACATCCAACAACAAATGATGTACTTGTTGCATCAAAGAGTGCAGAACACTACTCTACTCTCAGCCAGTCTTGTCTCTTTGTTCCAAGGTTACCGCAGGATGCAGTTCATGCCCAGACCTGATGGCAGAGCTGAGAATGGGAAGCGGTGACCTGACAAGTGCTAAGAGGATAGAGCTGGATAAAGGACGCGACAACTTTGTTTTTTTCTACAACATTTCAAATGCTATTAGATTGTTAATGATAATCTTTAATTTTTATATTTTTATTAAGCCTTGTTGTGCAAGCACTGATGAGCTTGTGCAGAGGCAGCAGCTTTTGCCAGAGGGGAACTGGAATCCCCTGGTTGGGCCTGGGTTCCCCTGAGGTTTTTTTTCTCGATGGGAGTTTTGGGTTCCTCACCACCGTTTGCATATTGTTTTGCACTATCTGCCTGGCCGGGGGGGCTGCTTTAGAATTCATACTTGTATTAAATGTGTCTCATGTACAGCTGCTTTGTAACAATGAAAATTGTAAAAAGCGCTATATAAATAAAGTTGAGTTGAGTTGAGTTGAGTCTTATTGTGTTGAACACGTGATTTGATTTAACGGCGCGCTCAGGAACATTAAAGATAAATATTTTTTGTGTTTCTTTTCGTCTTGAATGCTAAATATAATGTAAACAAAAGTATTTTTGGGATACGCATGTACATGTTTAATAAAGACCTTCTGTCTCGATACCGACACATCGAAATGCTCGCGCTTAAAATGTTCGCGCGCAGATCCTCTCAACTCTGAAGTAAATCTAGTTATTCCTGCTCGGCACAAAACATTTTCGATGAATGTGAATCTTCTTTTACCTCATAATCTAAAGTCCTCTGCGGACAATCCGTCGTTTCCTCACCAGACAGCAAACTCAGATTTAAAGTCAGCAGTCTGATGATTCACACCTGCACATGAAGCTCTGCTCCCTTCAGAGTGAGAACTACATATATGGAAGCATGTGTGGTGCAAAATTCAATTACCAATGTAATATGCAAAATGGAAATGCAATAAGCAAAATTGAAATGCAGTATGTAAATTGACAATGCAATTGTGTATCTAAATATACATTTGCAACAACATTAAGTGCAAAATGAAAATAAAAATTAAATTATATCAATTACATTTGTCAGTTCCTACATTAGTTTTAATGTTATTTAAATGGATATTTTTAACGCTCTTTAAGTTGCAAAATTAAAATGAAAATGCAATCCCGGATTGATTATATATGTTTAAGATAGTCAAGCATAACTGTAGCAAAAAGAAAATTCTAATGTCATTTTCCCTTAATGCATTAACATTAACAGGTTGAACATTTGGGATTGCATTTTCATTTACACACAGCGCGTTGAGTGGTGCAAAATTCAATGTGGACTTGAAAATGCATTTCGAGCTGACCACGCCCCCACCCCGGTACAGCGTCATTGCGTGAAGGCGGAGTCAGCATCGCTATTTGCTAGTCAGGTGTGTTGTTTTGAGGTGCGGAAAACACGTTCGACTGCAGAGATAATAAAAGCGTTAAATCGCTTGCACATACACGTTTTCATCATAAACACGTTCAGTATTTGTTGTCTTTGTTTCAGAATGATTATGTTAAGATATTGACTGTTATCAATATCAATATTATGATATTGACTGTTTTTGTGGTGCAACATTTTCTTAACTTCAGGAATCGAATTATTCAGTGGATCTGTCACAGCCTAAACTGCAGCATCCGGATGAATTAGAAACCAAGGTTAATTTTCGTAAGGGCAGATCTCCACTTTGGCAATGTTTATGTGTATTTGTGCATAATCTCTCCCCTTACACTGCCTCCAGCACGAAGAAACGGTACAGAGGTGTATTTCATGTGGATGTATCGCGTTTGTTATTGTACAGTTACTGAACAATTGTATGAAGATATTGTGACAAAAAAGACATTAATCAAAATACTGAATGTGTTCATGATGAAAACGCGTATGAGAAAGTCAAGTGATTATGAGACATTCAACAGGCGAGCTCACCGCTTGATAAGGCAGAATATTCTAGCAATGTAGCTTCTAGTTCTATCGTCTACAAAGACGTACTAATCTTAAAAAAACACCCAAGTAATTTTTTTATTTGTGCTCAAATTCGTGTGCATGCAATTTAATGTTTTATCCTGTACCGGGGAGGGGGCGTGGTCAGCTCGAAATGCATTTTCAAGTCCACATTGAATTTTGCACCACTCAACGCGCTGTGTGTAAATGAAAATGCAATCCCAAATGTTCAACCTGTTAATGTTAATGCATTAAGGGAAAATGACATTAGAATTTTCTTTTTGCTACAGTTTTGATGACTATCTTAAACATATATAATCAATCCGGGAATGCATTTTCATTTTAATTTTGCAACTTAAAGAGCGTTAAAAATATCCATTTAAATAACATTAAAACTAATGTAGGAACTGACAAATGTAATTGATATAATTTAATTTTTATTTTCATTTTGCACTTAATGTTGCACATACGTTATTTCAAATGTATATTTAGATACACAATTGCATTGTTAATTTACATACTGCATATTACATTGGTAATTGAATTTTGCACCACATATGCTTCCATATACATAGTGATCGTCACTTCACTGAATACATTTGTTCAAAATCATTTTTTTTCAAGGGAGTTATAAGATTACAGAACTATAAAGAATCAAATAAGAATCTGTTTGAAGTCTTCTGCGTTACTGATCATTTTCTTCCGTTGAATTCTGGCTCCTCACGTCACGACATGACAAATTGAAAATACACGTGAGCGTAAATGTCAAATATTCTTCAAGAAAACAAGTCTAATGACAAAGAATAAACCCTGATGACCTTTTAAATGAGGTATACAACAATAATACTGCTGCATGAAGCATTGAAAGTGTGTTTAATGGTCATCAGCTCATCCGGATAAATCACAACACAAATCATGAGCGTCTTTAAGTCTTTTATTGTTCAAATGTACAGTAAAAAAAAGTTAACAGATCCATTATTATCTCCAGCATCAAATATTGTCTCGTTTCAGCTGATATAATGGTGTCAGATAGATGTATCTATAAGATACACGAGATCTCTCTCACACACAATACTCCAGTGACAGTATAGACACGAGTACCGCTGTAACATTAGAAAGTTGTGTTGCGATTGTGTTTCGGCACATACTCCGATGTCATTTGCATTGCAATCTGCCCATTATCTACATGTATGAACCTTGAACGCATTCATACATGCTGTGCACATGTAGTTTTCTGTACATCAAAACATATTCTGTTGGCATACAGCTCTGTACAAAATCTGATTCCACCAAAACCAGTAAGTGACTGACATTGCACTTAAAATTGCTATTTTTTATACAAGGCAACGTTTCGTAGTTTAGAATAAATACTTTATTTTACATTGATACTGTACCAGTTATTAACCACTTTATCATTTCATATGGACATAAAAAGGTTAAAAAATACTCTTAAAAGCTGATTATACATGTGACTTTATAAAACATCTCTGAACGGCATCAGCATCTGTTCATTTGTTCAGAGGCCACACAATCTCAACGCCACGTCATATAAAAACACACACACAGGTCCTGCACACAGTGTTTCTCATGACAGCGCGCGTGCTTGTGCGTGTGTGCGGCTCACAGCATTAAGCGCATTGACGGGCGCTGTTCTTTAGTAGCGCCCCCTGTAGGCGTGGAGTGGGACGGGCCCTCGGAGGATTCGTGCTGCGGTGCCACTGCCGGTTTATCTGGAGTGTAGTCGTTTCTCTTCAGATCTGAGCCAAGAAAACATTTCAAGGATGATGTCCACAGACAGATGAGATGACGGCTAAATCATTCCCTGATGGTTGAACTCACTCACCTGGAAGTTTGAGTTTTCTGCAGCAGGAGTTACAGTGATGTTTGGCACGGAAATTGCGGATGGCATCATCTCCCAGGTTTGCAGGACCGAAGATCATATCGTAAGACCTGTCATGTTCACCCACAGTCAGACATGAAGATTGCAAAACGTCATCACCTCACACGTGACATGTTTGAGAACTCACCCTTTCTCTCCACTCTTAATGACGGAGGGATCTGTTAGAATCTCGCCCACCCCTGTGGACAGATAAGACTCACGGTCAACACAATAACACAAAAGCATCTATAACTGTCTTCTTTGTTGCATGAAGTCGTCAAAAACACGTCTCTGTGAGGTTTAAAACCTTTCTGACAAATGTCTGGCATCACTGACGGAGGATGTTAAGTGACAGAAGACAGATCTAGATGTATGAAGCACACGCAATAATAACAGTAGTTTGACAGATCTGATGCTCCTCAACACTTCAGAGACGCCGCACAACAACACTGTGTAAGTAAACAAGATCGACACTTGTGTAGACAAACCCTGCAGATCCAGCACCAGCAGCTCTCCTCGTGTGTATTCATATGTCCAGTGACTGAACGCCAGCATGGTTTCTTCCAGCAGATTGGTGGGAACGATTTCATCTCCGTTGTTGTTATTGAACTTGCGGAAGTCTCCGGTGATGCACTCCTCGATGGCAAACCACTGACCCGCAGAGTGACAATACAGCAGAAACACCTCCAGAAACCTTCAGAGAACACAGAGATTGACTTGAGAAGTCAGCTATGGCTTCATCTGGGTTAATCATCCGTTCATGATGATGATATGTTACCTGGGGGAGTATGGGAATGTTTTAGGTCTGATCTGATTGAAGGCAAATGTGAGTTTCTGAGCTGCTCTCTGCTGCTGAATTTCCTATAAAGAACAAAAAAGAAACAAAGAGTTCTTCTGATGTTCTCAGTCAACCAAAGAATGAACCAAAGCCATTCTTCCTTTCTGATCCTGAACGACAGAGTGAGACCAACAGAAACATAAAGTGCAGAATCGGTCATCTTAACACCGCTAGCAACCCCTTTGATCTTTGTCGTCTCTTTAGATCTCTTACTCGTTCAGATAAAGTGTCTCTATTGTCTATCATCAGGAGGAGACACTGAAATGTTTTCACATGTGTGTTCCTCTCAGTTGTGTATATATGATATGATGTTTCTTACCCTGAGACAGAGATGCAGGACCGTCTCTTCTTTGTAAATGCTTTGCCATGTGTTGACCACCCCAGGTAGGAAGGATTTGACGATATACAGGTGTCCTGGTTTCAGAATGTCGTACTCTGACCAAGTGCAGAGAACTTTCAGCGCCCTCCGCAGACCGCCGCCCATCTCCTCTTTACTGAGGAACTCGATCTTTGCACAGAGTCCACGCTGAGCCCACGAGGACATGCTGTTATTTATGCTGTTTGGAGAACTTTCCTCCAGCCGATACACGGTGACGGGTTCACCTGACGAGAGAATGTTGCGCGTGTAAACACTTTTGCTCTTGCTCGAGTTCGTTTGTACAAAATACAGAACCAGAATCCATCAGACTGGGGTGGGCGCTGTGACTGCAGTCTTATAACACGAGTACGTTTATGATCATCGTTTTTGATGCAAATGCAACGAAGAAGACTGTAGAACACAACCACAGTATAAAGCATCACATGATCCAGCCCATCATCATAATACAGAGCAAAGCATGATGGGAAAGAGGGAAGTAATGTGTCTTACCTTTAGGGGGCACTGGGGTAAATGGAATACTCTGAGACAACCGCATCAAGTTATTACGTTCCACCGCTAACACACGTGTACACCATGACACACAACACACACACACACACACACACACACAAAGGGCTGATGTCAGTACACGTCACAAAAGCTGCTGGAACACGTCTGTTTCAAACCCAAAGCATCACGTGTGAAGGACACGTTCAGCTCTGTTTGATCTCATGCCTTGGGTTTGGATCAGCGTGTGTTTATAGTTTCTGTAAATGACACAAACGCACACACCTGAGTACTGATACGTCTCCATGGGCTTGAAGGGAGAACCGATTGCTGCACACGAAAACAAAAGAAGAAAAACAGATAAACAACAACATTACACAAGAGTTAAACAGAATCAGAATGACATCAGAAGAGCAGTGGGATGTCATTACTGTACTAGGGCTGCAACAAACGATTATTTTGATAATGGATTAATCTAAGGGTCAGTACAACACCATATCATTAAACGTTAACATTACACAATTTACTGTAGATTTAAAAAATAATGATGTTCTAAAAATTACTAATGATTCTAAAGACTGATCAATTACAGGATTTATTTAAGAGAAACATGGGCTACCCCAGCTGGAAAGAAACTATAGAAACCCAATAGAACTCATCAAAGGAATTAAAATGGTTTCCATAGAAGCGGCTTTGAGCTATGGCGATATATAAATAAAACTTCTTCTTCTTCTTCTTGAAATACTATTATAAGCAATAAACTTTTCATTAGAACTCAATTTGTAGTGTGTTTTGGGCATTATTCCCACCAATAGAATTTATCAGTACCAAAAAACGTTACACCAGTATAGTTTCTATTAAAACCATTTCAATTACCATAATCCATGACATTTCTATGGTATTTTGAGCAGGATTCTTCTGTTTACTTGGCCGGTATGTTTATACAGGTACAGATGGAGCATGTTTTTGGGGGGGGTCAAGAAAGAGTTTGCAGTGTATTTCCTGTAAAACGCTCGCTCTGTGACTCCAAATGCATTTTAATTCACAGTAAGGATGGACTCCTGTCACATGACATCACACACGTGCCTTTCAATAAACGACTGAAGGTGTGTTCATGTGCTTATATGCTAGGCAAAATATATGCACCAATCATCATAGACCGCTCTGCTATTTCAGCTTGGATTGGCAAGCATCATGTTCTACTATTGCGTTGCCTCTTGAAGGGTAGTGGAGCTACAGCGCCCCACAGGTCAAACCAAGTTATTGCAGGCCCTTAAAATACATCATGTGAAATCAAACAACCGCTCGACAACTAAATAATGTGTCGACAATGTTTTACTGTTGACATTATCGTTGCAGCCCTATACTGTGCTACGGTACATGACAGTGTTCTTTACAGTGAAGCAGCAGGTGTGAGACTTACAGTCCTTGCGTGCACTGAGGTGTGTGTGTCGGGCCGCGTACACACCCGCTGCAGCTGAAACACACACACAGAGCGGTCGGCTTGGGTTCACTGTGTGTGTAAATACTTTCAATGAGACACAACACTTACCATTAGAAACATCATCTCCTGCAGTCCTGAAGAAGAGCAGAACACACACAGACACATGATAATCACACACCTGTAATCTTCACCTGATCTTTCATTCTGAACACAATGACATCGTCATGCAGGAACAGACACGTGTTACTCACAGTTTGCTGGATTGCACTGATTTACCCTGAGAATGAATGACAGCAAGAGTTACACGTCTGTGTGATGATGCTCTCTGTAACACAGCATGTTGTCGTGTTGTGTGTTTGACTGACCAATAGCACAGCCACTGAAAGATCCTCATGCCGTGAGATGTCCTCCAATGACACGCGACTCTTCTCCCGTTTACGGAGCGCTGAAACACACACACAGGACTTCAGATGATGGACACGCTGACAGAATTTAACACCTCGTGTCATGTTTTTGTCTCTTTTGATTTCCTTTGAGTAGTGTGTTAATACTGTAAAGGGTCAGGTATTCTTGACTGTGCACGACCATCTCACGCTCAATCGCAGATAAGAGTGCGCAGATGAGTTTGACACATGTGCAGTATGTCACCGAGTGTACTCGGGCGATTCTCTTTTTTTCCCGCACATGCGCCATTGTACGCATTACATCTGCACGAGGACGGGATGAGCGGACGACCAGGGACCCACCTGATGACAAAAATGACATTATGCGGGTGGTGCGGCGACAAGGAAAGTCGCACTATACTCGCCCCTTTAATCCATGTGTGGTCAGAAAGACAGTAGTCTAGACGAGCGTCTCGGTTTCATCATGTGGCAGTCGTGTGGAGGTGTGATGTGTATACAAAAGGTTAATGTTTAAAGGCTTCACTGGTGTTGTGTAATGTTGTCGTTCAAACTTACTGGACTCTGGATGCAAGATCGAAGGGTTTCTGTCAAACTCTGTGAAACCGGCGTATGAGTTCACTATCCGTATGTGACCCTGTGACACACACACACACACACACACATCGTCAATCACACAGATCAATCATCAACAGGGAATCTTTTCATCTTAGACACCCACCGCATCCTGATCCTTTCTGGATGGGCTGAGCTGCCGGCCGGTAGCCGAAACCTCTTTAGGGAAGGACCTCTGACCCTCTGAATCGACCCTGTGACCTTCAGAGAAATCAGTCAAAGAGGAGGGATTATTATAACAGGAAAGACAAGAGATGGACAGTCAGTCACCGTGTGAAACGTGTAGTTTGAGCTCTTCTGACAGCACCAGCACCACCCAGTGTTAGTCTCTCACACAACACTTTTTCTCCCAAAGACCCATTTCAGAGTCCCGCCAACAAACAACCGACAGACCGAGACACCCGTCTCACCCTCTAATCTACACGGGGCATGCAGACGGGTGGGTCAGGGGTCACGGTTAGGACAGGGTTATAATGCTTCACGTATCACCAACAGGCCTAACCCCACATCTGGACCGAACGCAAACCTCTGTTCTTCTGCAGCGGGCGTCTGCCAGGGGCCGATCTCTGTAGCGCTTCGCTAGGCTGGGGTCCCTGGGGCGGATTATCAGGAGAGCCAGAGAGTACAGTGATTCTGTCAGGCTGCTCGGCCATCACGGCTTCCTCTACTCTAACCTCATCATCATCATCGGTAAAGGCATGATTCACGTATCCCTCGCATTTGTCTTCACACACAACCTCAACTGGGTCGCCCTCCTCTTCCTCCTCATACTCACCCACGAAGGCCCCAAACTCCACGGAGGGGTGCAGCGGCTCCGTGCGGCGGGCGTGAGGCGGCGAATGCGTCCGAGAGTCGGCGAGCTGCGTGGGCGTGCTGACGAAGAACGTGGCCGTTCCAGCCGGGGCACTGATGGGACTCGAGGCAGCGCCGTCCTCCTCGCGCCGACTCAGCTGAGGAGAGCGCCTGTGAGAATCCCTGAGCGAGCGCATCTGCGGTGCGGCGTGACCAGACGACCCGGCCTCTGGCGCCAACGGAGCAAAGTACCTTCCAGGGCTCAGAGGAGGCTCAGCCTCGTGACGCTGCATTCTGTCTTTGGCTCCGCCCCCAAACAACGAGTCCGCTATGCTGGTGGCAGGGGGCAGGAAACCCACACTGCACCGCACCAGAGCGCTGGATTTGGAGTGTCCCGTGATGTCACTCAGGCCAGGCCCCAGGTTCTTGGAGACGCTGAGCTCACGGGTGATCTGGTTGTGGACTTTGCTGGCCTCAGATGCCCGCTGTGCTGTCAGGGCCTTCAGCGTGTCCACCGTGAGCGCCGAGAGATCCTGCAGGTGTCCGATCTGAGAATCCAGAGTGTGCAGCGATCGCTTAATGAAGTTCACTTTGTTCCCGACCTCCTTCAGCTGAACGCACATCGTCTCCACCCTGAGAAAGCACATGCAGGAACAGTTTATTCACATTGTCATCGTGTTTCGGAGGAAATGTAAAAGCCTAAAGGTGTTCTACATCTGTGAGCAGTGCTTGAACAACCTGTCGGATGTGAGTCGGATTCTCTCTTCACTGCCAGAATGAAAGTGGTCGTCCTTCTCATGGAAGTATGTCTCCACACACTGTTCCTCAAAGTCGTGAAGCTTCTTCTGGTCCTCCTCTGTCAGGAAGAGTTCTGTGAAGAACATGGAGATCATGTAAGAGACACAGCCAAGAAACATCCACCGGACGAGAGCCAGACGTCACTTACTCGGCCCGTAGGTGCCGCTGTCCTTCTTTCTCTTCCTGCAGATGGACGACAGCACAGACACCACGTGACTGAGCAGGATCAGAGGGGGGGGCAGGATGGGTTTGTCGTGATATGCCAGGATGAAATGGTATCGCTGGTATTTCCACACCAGATTTGACATGGACTTCACCTGCAGGTACACGTTACTGGAGAAACAAGAGCAGGAAGATGAAGAACTGAAAGAGAGCGATGTGGACTGACAGGTCGGGTCGGGTCACTCACTTGAAGAAGGCGATGAGCAGATTGACCATCAGAATGTACTGAACAAAGAGATAGACGGCCTGAAGCAGAGGTGTCAACCACACGCCCGTGTCACACAGATGCTGAAAATTATTGTCGGTGGAGTTTGCACACACTGTTAAAACACACACACAATTTGTTCTGAATCAATATGATAAAAGATTTAACAAACATAAATGATCCGTTGATCGTATCCTCCAGCCTAAATGTTTGGCATGAATGAACTCAATCAAAAACCCATCAGACGTACCGTCAATCTCATAGGCGTACACTTCCCCGTACATCATCCAGTATGGCTGGAAAACCACGTCTTTGGCTAAAGTCCACGAGGGTTCCTCGTTCGGGTACAGTATGGCTTTGCGGGGAACTCCGTAACTTAGCAACACAACCGACATGATCACCACGATATAAAACATGTTAGCCACCTGCAGAAAGAATCAAACACACACATGAAGAACTCATCTAACCGTGACACAAAGAAACCGTCGACTGGGAAACTCACCATTTTTCCAATCATCATGACGTACGGGCCGGCGTGCTGATTGACGGCCAGAATATCCAGCAGTCGCACGTACCAGAAGATGATATTCAAACAGTAGACGATCCGGCCCGTGATTAACACGTTTTCCTTCCCGAAGCGCAGACCGAACCCCACAAAGAACATGAGGATGGCCAGAAAGTCAGAAATATTGAAATAATCTGCAAACCAGACTTTAATCTTCTGACTGATCTTTCCTCCTTCTGACATGAACATCTATCCAGAGAAAAACACACATTATAAAAGGGTCAGTTCTGGTCCTTGATTCTGATTGATGGAGCCAAGTTCTCATCCGTTATAAAATACCCCGGGATAAATAACGTCTGACCGCATTTTATAGGCTAAAAATTACTTTATTTACTTAATTTTATGAAACCTTGCTCCACATATGTAATAACTCTTTAATAAAAGCAATAAGCCGTGTGAAGCAGTGTGTTACAGAGCATTTAATGACTCTGCTTCATGTCATGCCACAATACCCTCAGCTGTTATAAAATACACTTTAACCCACGGCTTCACACGGGTTAGTGCTTTATTCAACTTCTTCATGCTTTTTTCACAAGTTATGTCAAGGTGTAGAATATATTATATTGTGTAGAAATGTGTGGAGGATTGATAAATGAGCTAGCTTAGAATCAAGCGCTGGTTTGTAGTTTCTGTGTTGTGTGTGAACGCCTGTCTTCTGTTCACTCTCTCTCACATGAGAGCTTCAAACGGTCTTTAACAGCGCAACACTTCATTTGTCACGTTTGTTCTCTCAATTTCACAGTCGATCATTACACATGAAGTTTAAACATTCAGCTGAAGTTTGTTGGATTATAACAAATGCAAAAACAAATAACTAAACGTTTCTGACATGCCTCGAAAACATCTAAACACACACACACGTACCTCACGTAGCTTCTCCACAGCCAGTGTAAAGATGTAGAGAATGACGACCCACTCCTGAGGTGATGGAAGGGGCTCCATTTTCACCAACACCACAAATGAATATAACATCAGGAAGCCGATATAAAAGAGCTGCAACACACACATAATTGTTATGACACTATACACATTCTTTATGCACAGCACAAGTGAACTCATGTTTCTCTCTTCTGCACCTCTCACATCACATCATCACATGACCACACACAACACACAATCAATGGTGACGGTTTGATTTCTTCTCCACACACACATCAACAAAATATAAAAGAATTATCTAGCACATTCACACAAACACCTGTCAGCACAACACACACACGTCTGGTTTATTATCTCCGTGGGGACAGTCCATAGGTGTAATGAGTTGTATACTGTACAAACTGTATATTTGATCCCCTAACCCTAAAGATCATAGAAAACCTTTTGCATTTTTAGATTTTCCAAAAATATATTTCTGTACAATTTAAAATCTTTTGTGTCCTTGAGGACCTCAATTTTGGTCCCCACAGTGACACGAGTCCTCATGAGTTGGTGTGTATTCAGGTTTAGGTCCTCACCGGGATGTAAAAACAAGGCCACACACACACACACACATACACACACACACACACGCACACACATACACACACACAGTGGTAAGTTCAAGTCTGGTTGAAATGTCACTACTAAAGCCTCTCTGATGTTTGTGTGTGTGTGTGTGTGTGTGGGGGGGGGTGGGGGGTGTGTTAATGCAGTGGGTTTATGCAGAGACGTGTGTGTGTCTGATATAATCACAATGGGAACTAATCCAGGATGTTTTACAGAAGCAGAAGGCCTCACACACACACACAAGAGCGTGAGAAAGCAGCGATACGTACCGTGTTGAACCAGAACTTGACAATGGGAGCGTGGTAAAAAGCGTAGAACTTGCGTGTGATGGGTAAGCGGCGAGAACGAACATGGACCTCCGATTCACTTTTGATTTCTGCATTGTCAGTGGTACGAACTTCCTTAAACACGTCCTAACACACACACAAACAGAAGTAAAACCCATGTATTCTCTTGAAGATTCTTTAGTGTGCAAATGTTTCTCAAGTGATGGCGGTGTGTGATTTTACCATCTGGATGTCGTCAGGGTTTTGCAGGTTGTGTTCGCTGTCCTCCATGCTCTGATGGGCGTCTTGAGACTGGGGAATGTGGGACATCTCAGCTTTGGTCTTGTACTCCAGCAGAAGGATTGCCGGAGGAACGAGGATGCTCAAGATCACCTGACAAACATCAACAACACCGTCATCAGTCCTCAGCAGATCGACACATGACATGACACGCTCCGAGAGGACATGCGGCCGCAGGAACTCTCACCTTGTACCAGGAGTTCTTGCGCATGTTCAGTCGTCCCATCCACATGTCGGACAGCAGCATCTGTGTACAGGTGTGAGCCACAAAGGGGCGGAGTCGAGACGACACGGCCAGCTTCAAACAGGTGGAGTTGCTCCAGTTCTTCAGCTCGTACGTCAGGAGCTTCATGGCCATGGTCTCGTCCTGCCTGAACGACTGCTCCAACAGATCCACCGCCAGCGTCCCGAACTCACTAGCAGAGAGCACACCAGCGTTAGAAACACACCCGCAAGCCCTTGTTTGGTTCTCGCGTCTCTCACACACTCACTTGGAGTATTCCTTCAGCTCCTCTGAGGTGTCGTCCACCACGTCGCTCTTCTTGGCCTCGTAGCCCATGGAGCGCAGGAGTTTGCTGGCCACCAGAGCTTTGGCCATGGACTCTTCTCCGTGCTGCCAGAAGAACAGCGACATCTTCTGTCTCTTCATCAGCACGGCCCACACCAGCAGCTCATTGAAGGGGTACGGGAAGCGTCGGGTCTCGGGGTCGTCGATGTCCACCACCTCCTCTTTGCTCTTCTTCTTCTGCTGCTCAGAAGTGGAGTCAAGCTGAGGAACACGAGTGCGACATGTTAAACCAGCCACACACACACACACACAGGTGTAAAGATGTGGTCGGGCTTTACTCTGGGTTTGTAGGGCTGTGCCGTCTTGATGAAGTGATTGTGTCTGGTTTTCTCTTTTTTATCTGCTTGAATGCTGAAGGACTCGTGCGAGGTGCTGCCCGTGTGTCTCCCCGACCGCTGACGTAGAGACAGACAGAGAGAGAGAGACATTAGAAGTGGATCTTCTGAAAGCGAGTCACAACACATGAGCTGGAGTCTTTCATTACCCGACTGTTTCCGTGCAGGTTGTTGTATATGATGCGGAAGCGTTTGCGGGTGTAGTTACATCTGTACGTTCCTCCCATGAGAAACTCGATCACCAATCCAACATCGATTAATGTGATTTTATAATTGGGCGGGAGGTTACCCTACAACAACACAAGATTAATAAGTCAAGAAAACGTCAAGATGACCTCAGACTGAAGCTGAGAGCGCTCTGTACCTGTTTGACGTCCCTCACCAGGTGATAGAGAGTTGGGTTTGTTGGTGTTTGTTTCTGTTACAAGAGTCAAATTTATATCACAACACCGTCACACAAGAATAAATGACATTAGATCCACAATCAACTCCTCAGGTGTGTGTGAGTGTGTGTGTGTGTGCGCGCATGTGTGTGTACCGTATTGTAGAGCTCCTCCAGGCGTGTAATTGTCAGGAATCTGTGCATGCTGACACCGTTCTCAATGAGAAGTTTCACAAACTCCACACGATCCATCACCAACGCATCCAACATGGCCTGTTCAAGAGAGCCCACCTACACAAACACACACACTTCACATGAACATCACCTCTTCCTCACAAATGATGGGACTGATCCAAAACTCTTATTATATGATTTTAACAAACACAATAAACAACACAAATCATGTCTGCGTGATGATTCTGAAGAACTTGTGACTTTGATACTGTGGTACTGAATGATTAGCACAGTCATATGCTATAGTTTAATGTAGTTTGAGGGGTCAGAGGTCATTGGCCCAGTGAGTGTGCTACTCTTGTTGTTGTGCAGACACTCACTAACCAGCAACTGTTGTCCATAAACAAAGACGTGATCTTTAGCGATGTCCACCCTGTCCCACGCCAGCGTCAGGACCAGCTGATCAAAGGCTGATGCGTTTGTGCCTGTAACACACACACAGACACACACACACAGATGGTTATCTGACAGAACGTGTTTAGTGATGCGTTTGAAACACTTTGACCTCCACTGATGAAATCTCCTGTGTTTCTCCAACAGTTAACCACTAAACAGATGAAGTGAATGTGTTTCTGTAGTTTAGACTTTAAGTCATTCTCACACTGACGTGAAGTTAATGTTTGAAACACACATACACACACACACACACACACACACACACACACTGACCTTTGAGAAGACTCTTGAGAATCGCCACATCAATGTCTTGATCCTCTGAACCAACGTGAAATACTGTGATCTGGAACACACAAACACCGATGTACAACATTCTGATCTGAGGCGCTTCTTTGTGTGTGTGTGTGTGTGTGTGTACCAGCTCTTTGCTCTTCATGCACTCCATGAGCGTTTGGAACAGATGCAGCGCATCACTTTGACTGAAGTTGAACGTTTTCTTGATTGTGGCGATGATGTCAGCTTCAACACCGTCAGGCAGTGCACTGAGACACGAGGAACATTCACACAGCTCAGACACAGTTCAAGGTCTTCACAGTGATTACATCTCGTGTGTGTCTGTGTGTGTGTCATACCCGTCTGGCTCGGTCTGTTTGTGAACGTATGCCAGTATATCAGCGGCTCGTCCGGTTCCCTCACACACCACCACAGGTACCGGTGGACTCTCCTGCAGATACTCCAACACCGTCAGGATCACATTCGGACCTCCTTCAAAAATCAGTGCCACCACAGGGATGCCCTGACCGATGCCTGCACACACACACGCAGTAAAATATCAGTTGTGTGTCCGTATAAACACATTTCTTGTCAGACTGAAACTCTAATGATGATGATGATGACGACGATGATGGAAAACTCTGAAGAAGGTCAAATTGAATCAACACTGAACACTGCCATTACATGATTACTGTTTTACTGCACATGTGTGTCATGTGATCATTTCAGAAGCATCACTTTTATTGTAAAACACCGAATCAGTGGGTGTGTCCAAACGTTTGATTGACAGTGATTATGTGTAATGACACAGAGTGCAGGATGATTACTGTCATTGAACACAACTGTGTTTATACACAATCATGTGTGTGTGTTTATATACACGTCTGTCCCTTTGGGAACAGTTTTGTAACAAGAGGGACAACAGTTTGTGCGACTCACGTGCGTGTATCCTCTGGAGGTTGATGTGTTTCTCCAGCTCTCTCCTCAGTTTGACTTCAGCTCCGTATTTCCCCACCGTCCCATCATCCACCAGAATGAAGTGTGAGTGAAAGTTATTCAACACGTTGAGTTTGCTGAGAGGATTCAACAGAGTGTGATACGGTGCAACAACCTGCACACAAACACGCAACACACGTGTCAACACAGATTCTCATGTCATTGATCTCTGCACAAACATCTCATTTAGTCTTGAACGTGTGAGTGATGAAGTCTCACATCTCTTCCGATGAGGTCGTTCCTGTTCTCGATGACTCCCCAGGGTGCGATTCCAACCGTGCAGATTTTGCGTGATGATCTGGATAGATGTTCTTTCAGCGCGTCCCCTACATGCTTGGCCACACCTGAAAACCCAGCAGACAAATGCCACAGTCAACAGTATACAGAAGCTGTGACATCACTAGTGCACGTGTTTCGGCCAGCGTGTAAACACTCATCAAACATACACACCTGATCTTTACACTCTCATGACTGTCATTACTGAGCTCAAGTTAATCCACACACACACACACACCTGTGTTGACTCCGCCCGTCAGGATCCAGGCCCCTGTGGTCACGGCAGCTTTAATGAGTCCTTTTCCCACCACATGTTTGATCCGTGGATGCAGGTCAAAGTTCTGGATGCCGCCGTGAACGCTGATGACGATCTTCGGCAGCTCCATCTGCCATTCCTTCAGCATGAGTCTCAAGATGGCTTCCGGTCGAGAGTCGTATGACAGACGCACATACTGCACAGCCAATCACATCGCTCGATCAGACACATTCACTACTGTGCTAGAATATAATGTACTTTGTAGTATGCACTCTTTGCACTGATGGACACGTTTAAACACAGGATAACATGCTATGTCCTGCATTCTTTACACTGTTGAACGAGCTGACTTCTCATGTTTAACATGTTAAAAAACCAGTTGGACGTATGACGGAGTATTTCTATGTTTGATACACTCAAACTTGTTTCTGAAAGTTTTAGATAAGTCTGGATCCCTGTTTCGTAACAGGAACCCTTTTCCTTTTATTGGCAATTGGCCTGGAAAAGCAAGCCCACGGCAAGGTCAAAGAAAGAGCCCGCCCACATGCCAACCGACGAGTGATAGGAAGACCCTCTTATCAACATCATCTGCGCTGTGGGTCTGCAGCTGCAGCTGGTTACTCTTGTGATGGTGACGTTGAGGTGTTTGTTTGTTCAGGGTATTTCAGTGATGGATGTTATATAAACTGGATGTGGTTTGAGACTGATAGATGGAGCGTTCCAGAGCTAAAATACCATGTATGAAATACTACTGTATAGACTCTGAAGATTAATATGAGATCGACAGAAACTGTGTGCATTACCTCATCTTTAATTAAGAAATAGCCTCTAAACATGACCACCTGTTTTCACTGAGATGAACAAACACACACTGCATGTAATACTGTATCCCATGATGCAATGTGTTCAAATTGACCTCTCAGTGTGAAGAAGTGATTTCACCGCATCAGAAACATCACATGTGTGTGTTCAGACCTTGGCTCTGTATGAATGAGATCCGCCCTGGAAGTTGATGACTCCATAAGCGTCAGTGGGCGTCTCCTCGGTGTGTTTCTCCACAGACCACTGCTCCACATCTGACGGCTCCCCTTCAGCCAAACGCACGTCTGAGTATTTCACCGGCAGAGTCGCACTGAAGCCCACGTGCTGCCGGACCAAACGCCCACAGCAGCATCTACACACACACACACAAACTCATCTTCAGCAGCTGTCGCCGTGTTTCATGTGTACGTGTGTGTGTTTTCTCACTCACCGTACGAGCTGCTGACAGATCTGACATCCCGGCAGACATCTGCAAACACAACAGCATCACGTCACACACAATGATGAGAGTGATTTTGGTCACATGACTACAGTTCAGAACTCAATGACTCGTCTTCATAAAAACACAGTGACGGACGCTGATGTTTGACGAGTAGATGGATCCAGAAACAGAACACTTGAACATAAACTCACTTCATGATTGTGTTTCTGTGTGTTTACCTGTGCGGGTCTTTGGACACAGGCAGTATATAAACACATTCCCTCCTGGTGAACGTGTTTTCTATCCAGGACTTCTGGGACTGCAACAGATCAAAAAGAAAATCTGATGAAACGATCCACTCATCTGAGCCGAACACATCCGTCTAGAAAGATTTGAGATGTATAGTATTTCTCTATTTTTATTTCTATTGTTCTCTGGACGTTTTGTCAGACAATCGTCAGTCAGTTGGTGTGTCTCAAACCGACCCCTTGTTCACTCCTTTACTATTCCCATATAGACAATGACATTTGAGTCCATATACTCCATATATCTATATCTATATGGGGAAGAAGGGAATGAAAATGAGTGAAGGATTTCAGACACTGGTGTAATATAACCTGCTTCTGACAGCATTGTGGAGGACATTCATCACAACTCTTATATCACACCTGTGTGGCTTCATGGATTGAGTAATGAATGGTGCAGTTGATTTTCACCATATTTGTATTAGCTTTCAATAAAGAGAATAAAACAACGGTTTTCCACGTGTATGATCTTTAATAAAGTGATTGAATATATTTCAAATAAAGCTCCACTGTCTATAACATTGATTGAATCTGTTTAACACACAAAATAACTGTTGACAAGAACAAACACAAGTGTATAAACGTGCATTGGTGGCATTAACGGTCACTCTCCTCCGGATGATTAGTATCAAGCGGTCGTCGCGTGTTGTATCATGGGTAATAGTGAGTGAGCGAGAGGACAGACGACTGAAGTGATGATGATGATATCTACACACAACAGCACTGATGAATCCACACACACACAATCACAGTCAGCTCTCAGTGTCATCACACAACACCACCCCTACACATTCTCACTTCACATCACACAACATCTGTTTACACCACACACATGTCAAACACAAGCTCTGCCCACCTCAAGACAATTTCATTCTATACATTTCTTGTCTCAGTTTTGTGTTGTTGTAACAAACAGCTTTACAGAGACCCAAACAGTAGTAGAGTAAAATGAGAAATCGCAGTAAGAGCCTGTAATCCACATCATTGCTTTAATAAAGCCGCCATCACATCCACATCACTCGTGTTCACATCAAACAGGCTCCTCACAGTCAGACGCAGTTAACAGAGAGGAATGTTTAATTAAATTTCCCAGAATTCCTTTAAACTCTGCGAGCGAGCGCTCAACACTAACAGACCCTAGAGATCTTCTAAAACCAAAGAGCTCAAACCTCCTCATCTTCATCTTCAGCGTTGTGTCGCAGCAGCGAATAGAGAAACATCAGCACTTCACAGAAGTCAAACACACTTAACTTTGTGTTTCTCAACACTGTTCAGTAGCAACAGACCGGGGGGGGGTCATGATGAATGTTTCTGACCGAGAACAGGGATATTAAAGAGAGAGAGGTCCTACATCCAGACACACACACCTCACGGTCTGTACGAGAGTCTTTCATCAGTGAAACACAACAGAGATATTTGGATAAATGTCTCAGTGGTTTCGTGTTCATGCAATGGAAGTCAAAGAAGTTCAGTGTTGTTTGATGATCGACATTCTTCAAAATATCTTCTTTTGTGTTCTGAAGAAGAAAGAAACTCACACAGGTTTGATATGACATCCGTGACCTCTGCATTGATCATGTAACGTTCCAGTGAGATTGTGTGTTACATTTGTGTGGGCAGATGAATGTTCCTGATAACCACACAAAACCATAAACTATCATCAGTTTAAATGATCTTTATCAGATTCTCTCTCAATAAACACACCTGTACAGTTTCAAAGGCCCTGACGCTTCAGCACAGCCTGACCTGAACTCACACAAACACATCATCTGTCATCTACCAACACAACAAACCCACAGCTCATGTGCAGGGGTCAAAGGTCAGCGAGAAACCCTACAAACCCTTCCCGAACTCACTTCAGAATGATCATCATCACATCTGCATCAATGATTGAAAAACACAAACCTGTGTGTGTCTGTGTGTGTGTGTGTGTCTTCTGTTGAAGAGTCAAAAACCTTCATGTCAAAACCTCAGAATCCTCAGAATGTGTGTGTGTGATATAACCTCAAACAGGATCATATTAGCCAAAACACCGGCCAGTGTAAACACACACACACACACACACACAGAGTTCAGTATCTGAAAAGTGCAGAGGAGTCAGACTGCTGACTTTGATAGTTTAACATACACATCTTCTGCTGAAAACCACTGAGAGTGAATAATAATCTCCTCACAATGTGTGTGTGTGTGTGTGTGTGTGTGTTTGCTTCAGGTCTGGTATTACAGTAATCTCCCGCATGTGACACACACTGTGAAGGAAGGATTTCTTACACAGTTCTCTCTGTGACCATCATCATCATTACATCTGATTATATTCCATTAAGACACAATACAAAGAATAAATAACAACAACCAATTACACAAAACAAACAAACACGGGGGGGTGTTAAGCCCACTACGCCCTGTTACTCCAGTCTGAGATATCTAGAGAATCGAGTTGGACCACCAGATGATTTACAATTACTTGATATTCATGAGCTGACATACAAACACACACACGCACACAATACAAACGCACACATACACGCACACATACACGCACACATACACGCACACAAACACGCACGCATACACGCACGCACGCAAACACGCACGCAAACACACACGCACGCACACACACACGCACGCACAAACACACACGCACGCGCAAACACACACGCATGCAAACACACACGCACGCAAACACAAACGCACGCGGACACACACACACACACAGATGTTATCTGATGGTAAATAGTAAAGTTGATGATGGACAGAAGTGAAATGACTCTGTTATTGTTTAATGAGTGAATGTGAGTTCAGTGAGTTGAGCTGCAGATCAGGGGCCCGTTTCACAAAGCAGGGTAAGTGCAAACTCAGAGTAAGTCAACCCCAGAAAACAGAATACTCTGTGTTTTTGGTTTCAGAACGTGAGGTATGTCAAACCCGTGACTGCGGGGTATGTCAAGCCCATTTCAGAAATTGATGTATCTTATACTCCGAGTGAGTAACCAGAGTAACATACTCTGTGAACCTAACCTGGTCTGGAGCAGGTTTTATTCCGCAAACCCAGGGTTTGTTACAATCTGCACCCCTTTAAGAAGCGTGAGCGGTGTTGAAATTGCATACGTCATTTGTTTATTGATTTGTGTTCCTAATCGCGCTCAATTTAGTCACACAGACCTTAAAATAACATGTCTGTTTATTCAGGAACCCGTAGATGATTCAGATTTAAACTCGGTGTTGGTTGAACTTCCTTATTGAAACGGGCCCCAGACGCTGTGTGTCTCTGAAACATCAACACTTTATTACAACAAACACTCACTTAGAACACTGTTCAACAAACACACAAAACCTGTACAACAAATGTGAACATTTCTGATCAACAACACACTGTGGTCACTCGATGACATCACTTACCTGTTTAAGCGACCTCAAACCAGTTTCATCAGTCAATCATTTCACCCTCAGCTCTGTGTGTTTGTGTGTGTGTTATGTCTGTGTGTGTATGATTTTGTTTGTTTGTGTGTTTAATTTGAAAGAATTTTAAGTGTTTCTCACTCTTAATGACTGAAATCAAAACTTCCCGCTCATCAACGTTGACATTATCATGATGACTAAATGAATTTGCATTAAACTCAAAGTTTCATTCCTGGACATGTTAACTAATGATCTGCACACCCTACACACAAACGCACTCTTTCAATTCACTCACTAATGTCACAGTAACACACCAAACAACACAACCTGACATCAGATCTAAAGGCACAAGAGCTGTGTAACAATACTCAAACTAAATATCGCAATACACCACCAACGGTACACATGCTGCAACACTCATGACACACTACACAACCCGTCCTCCCGCCCGACAATCACTTCACTTCACTTTCAGTCACAAAACTAAATTGATTTGATTAAATAGTAATTAGGACACAACTAATAAGAGCTGTATTTATTCTAAACATTATAGACCTCTGTGGAAACATTTTGGTTTTCCAGTGAAGTACAGGAATGGAAACCATGTTGCAGACAGAACACACACAGCCTGACATCATCATAAGTGACATAACTCGTTCAGCAGGACATTATTACTATTATACTACAAAAGCATCTCCAACTCCATATTAATCATTATTATTATTATACTATCTAGTGTTCTTTAATATTGCTGCAATATTAAGACTCCAGCCCCAGACATCCTCACACATACAGTTCTAAACAATAACACAGAGGTAGTTTGATGACACTGTGAATGAGTTTGGAATTATGGGTGTTGTAGTCTTCATCTTCACTGCAGGTGGAAATCAATCCGACAAGAATCACAAAAGTTACACTGAGGATAACACGGACATGCCATGAGAAGGAACATAGTAAGTGAAGCAAATATATAAGACAATCTTCGAGTGGTGTTGAGTATGTTCATGCACAAATCTTCCCAGTTAGGACCTTACATTGAAACCGCAAAGGTTGATACCATGTGTGCACAAACACACACCACACACTTGACCAAAATAAATAAGTGTGAAGCTCTTAAGGGTGTAAATAGTTCACTGGGTTTAGACTAAAAATTTGCCTTTAGGCAACGAGATGGACATTCAGGCCGACCTGCAGGTTATTCCTGTCGGACACAAAGAGAAGCTCGTTGACTTCTGGAAGAACCTGACGGGGTTTCAACAACTCAAGACCGTGAGGTGTCACTTCACAATGACGTCAGAATAACATCTCACGAGCCCGTGGACACCAGAATAAAGTCAAGCACACGCCGAAATTACACTGAAGGAAAATGACAACTAGATATAGAAAACAAGACACACACTAATCAACGGAAGCATGTTAATCATGATAATAGAGTGTTCATGACACATGTGTGACATGTCATGATGTTTATAGTGTGAATGTCAGTGAGATGAGGGATTAGCAGCGCGTTCAGTCAGTCACACGAGTTAAAGTCTCTGTGATCTAACAGCTCGACTCTGCGCCTCACCTTTAACCGTCATTCAACACGACAGCGGTGGAAACATCTGCACTGCACGTGACGCTCGCTGTTTTCAACCCGGTTCGCCGGTAACGTTACCGGACTAGGCGCACGCGCGTGTCAGAGCAGCTAAAGCTAGCAGCGCGCGAGGCAAGAGCCCAAACCCCTCGAGCTCCCCGGACGCGCTCAACGCAACGCATTCGGTCGGTCGAGCTCCGCGACTGCACGCGGGACACTTGTCAACACAGACATGGACGGAAAAACAGCGTGCGACGCGCATTCCATCTCGCGAAGCCGCGGCAAGCGCAGACACGCCACAGAACCGCAATCAGCATAGATTTTTGCCACATTCGCCACGCATTCAACACCAGAGCAGCGCGACGCGAGCCCTACCATTCTCTTCAGCGTTCAGACTGAGGAAGAGCTGATCCGGATCTTCTAGCCATCTATCGGCGAGGTGCTGCTCGTGAAGCCTAGGAAGGGAAGCCCGGTGACGGCGGTGATAGTCGTGTGCGTCCGCTGCGGCTTCAGCGGAAGATGGAATTTTCATAATTGTGCGACTCTGGACTGACGCGGCGTGACGGAGTTCACTTGAGCCCGCCCTGTCAGGCGTCACATGCGCGGTGCGTCACATGACTCGAAGCATCGCGAGAGTGATTCAAAGCGGTGCTTTCGAATGGCCCTCGCGATAGTTTGTCATGGGCCGATCGGTCTGCGCAGCGCCGCGTGCTGAAAGCATATTGGTAGCAATTTTCAATTTGAAATGCAATATACAAAATTTCAATTAAGCATATAAAATGACAGAGCAATTGTGTTTTAAATATACAATTTAAATAACATATGTGCAACATTCGGTGCAAAATAAAAATACTAATTCAAAACATAAATTGCATTTGTCTCTGCCTACACTTGTTTCAATATGTTATTTAAATAGATGTTTTAAACGATCTTTAATTTACGAAATACAACCCAAAATAAGGCGTGAAGTCCAACACACGCCCTGCGTTCCAATCAGCATACGTTCCGTTCTAATAGTATTCGAAAGTAGAATTAGTACGTGCCAAATCGTAGTATGGTGAAAATAGTATTCCAAAGATTCCCGGATGGTCTACTACTTCCGGTAGAAATTCGAAGTGCATCATGATGAGCACTCATACGGCTGATATTACCCACAACTAGTGGCGCTTCAGTGGATTAATAATTTATATAACTGGTGCATCATTAAATTAACAAATGTAAGTATACAGTTAACATTACATGGACATGTATGCATTTGGCGGACGCTTTTATCCACACCGACTTACATTGCATGATACAAAACATTTGTTTCTAAGTACGTGCAATCCCTGGGATCGAACCCATGACCTTACGCATGCTCTAACCACTGAGCCACAGAAAAGCTCAATTACATTATAAATACATTACATACAAAATATGAATGAATAAATATCTTAATGGAAAGAAGAGCTGTATTTTGATCTGTTTGACAGTTATTGGCCACAATGTTGTATAGGCAACAGCAACCACATCCTCTTCCTGTATGCTCAAAATGACAAAGCATTTTTGTCTTGTTTTTAGTGAAAATATCTAAATCTTCTTAAACAATATACAGTTACTTGATCAGAAAAGTGAGCTTAGATATTTAGTCTTGTTTTATGAAAAATAATGCAAGAATTAAGTAAATTTGTGGTAAAACAAGCAAACAAAAACTGCCAATGGATTGAGAAAAATATACTTGAATTTAGTTAGGTTCTTGAGAATAAGGTCAATTTCAAATGTATTTATTTCTCACCCCAGTGGCAGATGTTTTTTGCTTGTTTTTACCATAAACTTACTTCATTCTTATATGTTTCTCTTTAAAAAGAGACTTAATATCTTAGTTCTCTTTCTTGTCAAGAAAGTGCATCTTGATGTAAGAATGTTTAGATATTTCTACTACAAAACAAAACAAACACACTTAGTAAGAATGTCATTTTAGCAGTGTATGTCCCAGTTTGTGCAGTCTATTTGCCATGCCCTCAGAAGTACTCTAGAGGAAGGTTCTTACAGAGCTTCTGTCCAAATTGAAATTCCTGTCCAGGTGAAGAGGTTCATTTCCTGTCAGTGCTGATTTTCACTTGCAGTTGTAAAAAGTGGTTTAGTCAAGTCAAGGTGTTGTTTCCGAGCAGTAGGGGGACTGTCCTCATACTGCTGAAGCATCTTAGAAGCCACTTTAACAGCATCCAGACAAACATATTGCACTAAATGGTCTCTGAGACTCAGATTGGACTGCAGGCCCAGCATGCACTGCTTTCAAATGACTGTTAGTCCAACACCTAGTGTTTTCAGAAAGCATACTTTAAAATAGATCTACAATTATAGATGCTTGATGTACTACTTATTCATACATTAAGTTGATAAAAGTGTTCTTTTACATTGGCAACATACATTTGTGAAGCTATTAAAAAGGATGCTTAATGTGTACATTCCTGTAAAGTTTAAATGATGTAGTGTATACTAACAACACACTTAAATAAGCATGTTACCTCAGTTTTACTGTAGTGAAATAACTGTAACATTTTGGCATTGTGATTCTCAACACACGCACACGCACACGCACACGCACACACACACACACAAACGTGTATGAGCATTTATAATTTCAACAGAAATACTCAGTTTTGTTCTCACTTTGGCATTTATTAGACAATTCTATTTGAATTACAGAGGAACAGTTAAATTATTCACTTCTATAGAAAGAAATATCTGAAAGATTACAAGTATAAAATGAAGTAAAAATTGAAAAAGAAAGAAACCCTCAGGTTGATTAGGTGATTTAAGGCCCCTAACAGTTTCATGTTGTCTTTGTCAGTTTAATGTATTGATCAGATGTGTTGAAACTGTCCAGTGCAGTTAACAGATTCCCTTCTGTTGTGTGTTAGTAGATGCTCCGCCGGTGTATTCTACGTCCCCATCTGAGAGAGAGAGAGAGAGAGAGAGAGAGAGAGAGAGAGACAGCAGTTACACATGATTCTATTCAGTCACTGACAGGTGTATTCATTAGTGTGTTAATAAGAGCAGGTGAGTCTGAACTAAAACTGAAAAATATCAGGAATCTTATTAACGTGCAACAGCCAATCTCTATCACCACACTGTGGTGTGTATGTGTACTGCAGGACATGAAGAACACAACAACACACTGCATGCAAGAGGAGGGAGAGCACTGAGCAGGTAAAGATGAAGAACGAGAGATTAAAACTTGATGTCAAACCTGATAGTAAGGGCTTACTGGAATCATCCAGAACCTGAAGGAGAACCAATGAAGTCATATAAAACATATATCCAGTGACACACACACACACTGAGGCAAGTACACAAATGTGTATTCTGGAACAATTCACTTCTCATGTCTGTGTCATTACATGTGAGCGCTGTTATTTCAGAAGCTACAGCTTTTCAACACTGTGGCCCGGGTTCACACACACGACTTAACTTGAGCCAGAAGATATTCATGTCTCTTATAAAAGTGCCTTAGAAGAATATATTACCTGAGAGCATCTTGAGACTTAAACAATATATTTGAAGTTATATTGAGTTAAGACAGGTCACACATTCATTTTAGTCTTGACTAGCCTTAAGTCTAGTCTGTGAAACCGGGTTAACTGACAATAGCAGAAGCTCTGTAGAGCCGAACACGAGACGACTCACCTGGTAGATGGTGCCGGCCCAGAACTGCTTGAACTCCTTCCGGACGCAGGCGAGAATGGAGCTGGTGAGGAGTGTGCAGGGAACCAGATACAGCAACGCCGGCTGTCCCATCTTAGAGAGCAACATCACTGCAAACGTCACCACAAGACCCACGCAGTACGCTACACACAAAACAATACAATCTAAACTTCACTGCAGATCCACATCGGTCAGCATGAACAAGACATACACACTCGTACCGAGAGCGCAGGAGATGAAGTAGATTCTTCTGGAGTTACTCATCCACACATCAAACCTGTGACAGTACGCAACCAGCAGTCCTGCGCGCAGAACACAACAGTCAACACACACCTGAACTCTGCCCTACACATTATCATGAGAGAGAACACAATCTCACCTGGTATGATGATGTCACCGTAGCCCAATATGGAAAACTGAGTCATACACAGATTCTGTGCCACCGCAAATAACTGTGGGATACGCATTACTACCGGCAACTGGAAAACACACACGTTAATGTTCTCAAAATGCGACAGAACACACACAGGTGAACACAACACGACACAAACACACACACGCACAGGTGAACAAAACACAACATAACACACACACACTCTGACGCCTCCGGACACCCAATAAAACTCAATCTGTCTCTTTCATCCAATATCACAGCAGGAACTGATTCATGATGTTATTGGAGCAGATTTACAGAATGTGACCGTAAACATCTACTAACTTTCTCGTAGGTTGATGAGGGGTCAGCAGGAATCTCCACCGTTTTACCACCAGACTACGAGCAGAACCAGAAACTTCGGTCAGTCACCCATGTGACACACACACACACACAAACACACACAGATGAGATGATGTGAAGACGCTCACCCGTTCTCCACTTCCCCCGGGACCAAGAGCCACCTGCACCATAATGCTCTCTCCATTCTGAAACCACACACATGATCACATGTCGAGTGTAAAGCAGCCGCTCAGCAGTGAGTGGGCCCACACAGGTGAGATACTCACAGTTGTGAGGAACGGTGTGATGAAGACAAAGAAGACGTCATACACCAGCAGCAGACTCAGCAGAATCACGCAGATCTACAGAAAACATACAAATACACGTCAAACTGACTCCTGCACCGCCGCATCACTGCATCCCTGAGCATCATACATGCGTTACCTTAAAGTTTGAGAGGGAGATGGTTTTCAGAAAATTGAGACAGAAAGCCACACCCAACAGATCCTGAAGAATCCAGATCCACCTGTAAACCACAGATGTTTGTCTTCATGAAGAAAACCTTTGTTTCAAAATCATTTTTGCAGTTCTTCCAATCTCACATTCAGATCTGACTGATATATGCTGGTATGAAAGGTAGAAAACCACAAATAACTGAATCTGAAACAGTACATCACACAAGTGACAAATCTGTCACAAAACAAGTGTGTGCGTGACCTGTCGTCATTGCGGTAGACTCCCCAGATCACAGACAGCGTGATGCAGACAGCGGCGAGCAGGAGCGAGCGCACAGACACAGTTTTCTCACCGCATGACAAACTGAACAAATAAAATGACACATGATCAGTCAACACAACATCTTCAGACACAGATCCGATGAAGAAACAGAGGGTGGAGTCTTTAAAAGCGGGGGTGTGTCTAAAAATGAAGTATGTGCGTGGGGTCACCTGAGCGTTCCAAATCCCAAAGCCGTCATGAGTGAGTCCAGACAGTTAAAGAGTGCCGTCGCTGATGCCAGACAGAAGATGATGATTATACCATAAACTACAGGACGACAGAACACATGATCACTGCTGCTCTATCTGGAGATCACTGCTGCTCACACACACACACACACACTCACCCATCCATGAGTAGAAGAAGTACATCAACACCAACATCACACACATTATAGCCACAAACAGCAGAACTTTCAGGGGCGAGTAGAGAGTGATCTCACTGCCGTCAGCCTGCTCGTCGTCTGCAGAGGAGCCTGATGTCTGCTTCACCCTGCGCAGACACAGACGTGTGAGACCCAGGGTGCAGAGTGACACATACATCTCATCATCATCATCATTTCTTCTCCCTCAGATCATTGAGATGCCATGTGCTCATCATCTCCTCAGAAAACATCAGCTTTCTGAATGACATGAGGGTGAGTAAACGATGTGAACTATGACCTGTGATGTCACTAACTGACCTCTCCGCTGCTCCGCTCCAGAACCCCCCCAGGGTCACCGTAAACACAGCGATCAGTAAGAGAATGATGACGCTGATGTTAAACTGTAGTGCGGGCGGAACGTACAGCTTCACCTCCATTCCCTGAGGAAACACCTGAGAGCAGAGATCATGATCAACACCACTGACGCTCTGCATTATCACCGCACCAGAGATTTTATTTGAGGATTTTTCAACTAATGACAAAAACATCAAGATAGATTTATTCTAATGAAACAAAAGTAAAGTAGTTTAATAGTCAAGGTTTTTTTAAGTTTGGGAATTATGAGAGATGGAGATTGGCCACACTGTGACCTCATATGCTGGCTGAATGATGAGTGCATTACAGGGAACTTTGACTCCAGAAAATGAATAGAAGTGAACTGTACGATAAACATAACGTTACCTGCAGGGCATCCAGCACATCACGATACCTCACCAGTGCCAGAGGAATCTTCACTTTACTGAACTCAGACTCGTTTGCTGAAGGCGACACCTGGTAACACACACACACACACACACACAGTATTAATGAGGTAAAAGCAGCCGGGTGATGAAGGGAAATTCACTCTCTTACCAGGTTGGTCTTGCTGGCGATCAGAAGCGCAGACGCACCCAATGACTGAGCGACCTGAGCTTTCTGACTTAAGGGACAGACTCCTATCATGACCACCACAGCCCGACCCTTCAGAGACCCTTCAGAGTGCCCAACCGCATCACACAACAGACTGGAGCTCAAGTTCATCAGAGGGTACGGCTTCTACACACACACACACACACACAGGGTTAGAGAGATTAACATCTAGTCAGAATTGTGTGTTTTTTTGTGACG
The DNA here is from genome assembly GCF_015846415.1 of Triplophysa dalaica. NCBI lineage: Eukaryota > Metazoa > Chordata > Actinopteri > Cypriniformes > Nemacheilidae > Triplophysa > Triplophysa dalaica. Next base: position 185,385 of record NC_079555.1, read on the forward strand.
TCCTCACCGCTGCATTGAGGTCTTGTGAGATGTTACTCAAGGAAGAGTTAAACACCAGACAGTATTCTCTCACTGTAGATCCATTAGACACGTGCAGAACCGCCTCCTGACCATCGACCTACACATCAACACACATCAACATACCCCCATTACACAACATTCACGTCGCTTCAGTGTTTTATTCACACTTTCACTTCTTACCTGACAGCAACACAACATCAGCGGCAGAACTATGAATAGATATCGCGTCATTTCTCTCACACCCGGGTGAGAACAGTAGCAGAAAGCGACAGATGTGTTCGGTGTCTTAATGTATTGAAGATAAAACGCAATTTTAATCTCCGAGTTTTGCTTCTGTCATGTTTACAGTGACGATTAAAGATTTTACTTCCCCTTTCTGTCACGTGACCAAGATTCATCACGCGCTGTTTGTCGTCAGCGCATGCGCAGAGCGACGCGTTGAACACTTCATACGGGCCTCGTCTTATCATTAAAGTAATAAAACAAAACAAATTACAAGGCATTTCTTATCTTACCTTTCATCTTTTAGCCGTTTATAAGAACAATAAAACATGTAGTATATGTCTTTTAAATGTTATTATTTTGTTATATATTATTTCACATGTAAGTATATTAATTCAGTCTGTCAACATGATTGTTTATAATCTGATAAACATTAAACAAATAAGCTTGTGTTGTATATTCACAGAATAACGGGGAAGAAAGGGATAAATAAGTGATCATGTGTTTATTAGAAGCATGAGACTGGTTGTTTAAAATATGTACAGCTGTCATCGCAACAATACAAATGTTATGACTTTGCTTTTTATTTAGGCATCAGAATGAAAATGAACATGATTTGTACAAAAATACTTCCTGTCAACGCATCACACAAACATTACAGTGAGCTGCACATTTCAAGTTTACCGCACATTTATAGCACATTTAAAAGGTAAAAAAAGAATATTCCATGAGCCAGGGAATATTTGAAAGGTATAAACCATAACAACAAGCAGTTCTGACAGATCTAAGAACGGCTCTAAAACGTTTGGTGTGTGTGAATTTGTGTAAGTATGAGATGTTGTGTGGCCCAGCCACTGTTCAACCATGAAATAAATACAGATTCATGGACAAAATATATCACAATTGATCCCCTTACACAATCAATCAACAGCTATTCTCATCCATGTCTACCATTAAAGGTCTCGTTGTACAGAAGGATGAACACAGCAGTAAAAGAATAGCAGTGCATTCATTACAAAAATATCTACAAGCGTCCAGACGCCAGTGCAGTGACCTCTGAGCTCCAGTGTCTGTGATGTATGTCCATCGGTCTGTTCTTCACCTGCTCCTGTCACAGGACAGAAAACAACACAGGTCATCCAAAACACTTACAACTACTGTCACTATAGATTCTACCTCTTCACAAGCCATTTCACATCCAAAATGTAACACAAGTCAGAAATGCCCCACAAAAATCAAAGAAAGAAATGAGGTCACTTTAATATAGTAAATCCATATGGCGTGGGAGTCGGGATAGTGTCTCCACATACCTGCAGATCTTAAAAAAAAGAGTTTGGAACCAAAATGAGATAACTCCGTTTAAAAAATCTAAAATCTTCATTTTTATTATGTTTTCATGCTTTTATTGTGTTAGTCAGCTGTATTTTTTTTTTTGAGCTATTATGGTTTAAATTAAAACAAACCAACTGCAGTTTGATTGATATAAATTAGAATGCACAATACAAAAACTAATTTCTCACAAAACTCTTCCTTTATACATTTCTTTTCTCATTATGTTCAAATGTGCTAAATAATTTACAAATAAATAGCTATTAAATAGAAACACACATTAATACTGTAACTGTCTGGCTATGGGCATTTACCAGAGACCTGTGCACCAAAAACCAGCAGACAACAGCTGAATAGGAAAGTTGTTTCAGAAACAACGCAATTTCATCATGATCAAAGTAAAATCCTCATTCACATGTAAGTATGATGCAGTGAAGAGTTGTGTTACCTGTCTAGCCCTGTACGCTGTCCGCAGTGCCATTTTCATATCCACCTTTAGATTTCATTTGCGCCTGCACAGAATCCACCTGTCAAAGACAAACAACATCACCGACCCATCATCATAACCCAAACATCGACAGACGAGAACTTTTGTTAGTCAAATGTTTCCTTAAAACAAATAGAATGTAAAGTGAGCTGACTGTCATGTAAATGCTTCGGGTCTATGTGGTTTATTTATTGAAGCATAATCTGTCAAGATCCAGGTCTGGGTAAGAAAGAGAAATTCAGTAGAAATTTCTACTAAACATAATGCCAATGTTCATTACATAACTGATTTCAATAAATCACTGTACAACTAAATACTGTGGAATACAGTAAAAAAAGTCCTGTGTCCAATGATGAGATTTTCAAACACACTCAAATGTGTTGACTGATGTTATGAGGGAGTAAAACACTACTCACAGCTGACAGCCTCATGCCCATGTCCCCTGAACCCACATGTGTCATGTGAACAAAGTTTGTGGGTTCTCCAATCATGGAGCGATCTATTCTCCGCCTCCGCTTCTGCAAAACACACACAACATGGAACAAAAGCGCTTGGTCTGTTAAAATGGTTTGAAAGACACAGAAATTGAAACTCAATCCAAACTTTTCCTGGTTGAACACCAATGTAAACACTAATGACTGTGAACTGTCCTTTCATCATCATCTTCATCATCATCGTATCAGAACACAAGCGCTTGTGACTCACAGGTTGTGGTTGTTCAGCGATGCAGCAGCTGAAACACACCCAGAACTCGGTCATGTTCCTTCTGCTCTGACTTCCTCCTCTGACTCTCTTTTCTCTCTTCCTGTGTGTCGTCTCGTCTTCCTGCTCACCAGCCACAGTCGTCTGACAGAAACCGATTTCAACAACTGACAAGCACGCAGGTGATGCGTCGTCCACTTCTCCTGCTGATGCTGATTCAGGTCACTGGATCCTCCTGAACCATGGACACACAATAACACAGTAAACATCAGTGTTCGTTACACAACAACACACTGTGCTGTGGTTTTGTGTGCCACTTCCTCTGGAGCACAAACACACATTGTCAACAGAATTGTTTTTTTACTCAAATGTACTTTCCTAAAGAGACTTAAGAAGGTGTCTGTGTGAGCACGGATGAGATACATGAGGGAGAAATTCAATGGAATAAATTGAAAAATAATCAAAAAATTCCAAATGTAATGCTGTCCGCACATAGAGTTCTCTGAATATTGTTTATTACAGGTCTAGTTATGCATATTATTGCATGAAATGTATTTTACAAACTCACCCAGGGGAGAATGTGACCCCTCTTCACTATTAGTCTCGTAAATCAAATAAAAATCCTTTAAATAAGGGAAACTTGATTTCCATTATTCACATCTTCACAGTAGTGCACTTTAAAGCTGAGTTAAAGGTTTTCAATGTTTTTCACCTGTTAAACCTGCAGTGTGTGTATTATATTCACATTCAATTTCTACCTTATATTTGATACAGTTATTCTCATGTCATATTCATGTCATATTAACGAACGCGCAGCAGACATCGGAAACTAGCATGCTAACGTGAGAAGAATCCCTTTGACATCACAGTTTAAGAAATGAAATCAAATATCAAGTATATCATAAATCCTTTAATAAAACGTGTCGGTTTATCAAGAAAAACTGAATTTTGCCAGAATTGTATATATAAAAGGGAAGATGTAATGCCTTACCTCGAGCACTTCCTGAAAGTGTCTGTCAGAGAGCTGATGGAAGCTCCGCCCACTTCCGTCGGAGCTCCGGGCAATGACCCCTGGGAAATGACGTTTTCTTAATTCGCGTCTATGGGCGCGCGCTCAGTTACGATCACAATTTACAATTTGATATTCAAAGTAAAGATGGGAGCATTTAAATTATTCAGGACTGACGTGAACATGCAAAGATTAAATGTTTTAAAACGTTATTCCACCAGGGGGCGACACTTTTTCAAAAACGCCCTGTAGGTTGACCTCGTATATATACAGAAGTGGTGTAGTCAGGGACATACGCACGTAGACGCCATATGCTTACTTTTGCCATAACCTACATATATATATATCCACTTGTGCTGCTGCGTAAAACGTCTCCCAGCTACTTTTGTTGTTGCTTTCCATTTAACTTTATCGCCTTTTTTCTTATTTTGTTTTAAACAAGCTTTTCTTTCATTCAGTTTCTTTAAAGAAAATACACAATATGTCCCGCGGCCCCGCCTCCGACAAGCGAGTCAAGCGCGTCACCGTCAGTGTTGGCAGCGCGCAGCGCGTCCTGTCAGCGAAAGAGAACCTCTGAAGGCGTCAGAAACATTGATAAATCTGCTCACTTCAGTCAAAGTTGCTTTAAAGTGTGTTCTGTCGAAAAATGACTCCTGCCGAGTGACTTTCTTCTGGCACGGACTGTTTCGAGAGAAATCGTATTCACGCGTTGCCTTGCGCCGCTTTATCTCTGTATGATATTGTGATGCATCACGGATCGTTGATATCTGTCACAACTTTTAATAGCAGCTTTATTTAAACAACACGCGACTAAATAAAACAAAGCCCTTCTGGTGCCCTACTGTTTAAAAGATCACAAGTCACAATCATTAACTTTCTCGGTGTCCTCATTCCCTTCACAGTTGTTTTAAACATCCTCGTTATGTTTATTCTACGTTTAAAATAAAGTTTTTTTCCATCACAATATAGGCCTATACTTCATACATTTTTCTGTATTTTTTGTAAATTGTGTATTTTGTTGTTACCATTGCTATGTGAAGCACTTTGGTCAACATGTGTTGTTGTTGTGTTGAACTTGACCTTGACTTTGACCTTATAAGTTCCCCACAAATATTCACAAAGATACAGCGGTGTTGACAAAGTTACATCTGTATTCTTTACCAAGTAAAATCTTGCATATGTTTTAACGTAATCTTGTGAACTTGATGTGTTAAAAAAATTGTGTTGTGGTCAACAGTAGACCTGTTTTATCCCAATGCTACTGTATAACTTCATAATCAAAGCATAAGTAAAGAATTCTGCATAAATATAAATAAATGGCACATTTAACTGATATAATTGGCATGCTACCAGAAGAAACAAACACACTGACTTTTATCTGTTTGTGCCATTTGGGGTCGTGCATGCTTGTATTAGATAGTACACCAGTTTTTTTAGGACCACCACTGGTAATATCTATATCATACAACTTTAAAGGTTTTGGACTGTATGTTGTATTTCTTCTCTTTTCATGTTAAGGAATCATGTAATGATGTCCTCAGACGTTCAGTAAATATGTGGAATGGAATAAATGTATCAGACGGAAGAGATCCAGAACATTCCGCCCCAGACTCACCACGTCTCACAAAAACTCTTCAATGTTACGAAGGAAAACAACATGACATTATGGTGTTTGTGTGAAATGATTTAAGGAATTGAGTCCAGTCACAAACAACCACAACACAAACTAAACCTGCTATGGGTTTATTTAGCCATCTGGGCGTGTACTTGTGAGCTTTTGTTAAGAGTCATAAAAGTGCATGTTTTTCTCACAAATATGAACAACAAATACACAAATGTCACATTTATAAACGCATTTGTATTCTTCATATATTGAGTTAATAGAATAATGATGTGTTGAATACATATACTCATATGTATTTATTGTGTGTATTTATTAATAGAGAGATATATAAAGAGATATATAACAATCAGTTCATTTCAAAACTTTAAAAACATCATAAAGTTATTAACATCTTTCTTTGAAGTTTTCCTCTAATATTCTCACATATAATAAAAAAAGATAAACAAAACAAAGCGTGTTTTCTTCTAATCAATAAAACCAAAAGTGACGGAAAAGCAGGAATTGCATAAGTGAAAACCCACAGAATGTATTTCTTTATTTAAACGCTTCTCTACCATACTAAGTGGGCGGTGCCTATGAATGACGCACGACTATTCAAGACTTCTGATTGGACGGGAGAAGTTTCCGCAGGTCTGCTGCGTTTATATAGCCAATCAGCTCGCATCTCTTGGTAGCGTCTGAGCTCGAGCGAGCACACGAGTTTCTCTTGGTGGAAGATCGCGAGGAAGCGCCATCGTCCAGCTTTCATTGACCGTCATGGAGGAATCGAGTAGTTGACGTTTCCTGTATCCTTCTCTTTTTTACGCTGTTCTTCGTACGGCCATCGATCCTTTATCACACTCAGCCTTCCATCAGCTTTGACGCGCTTGACTTGCGGTTAGAAAGATGAAGTTCATCATTGGCATCGGCGGGTGAGTGTGCGAGAGCGCGTGCTCGATCCAGGCCGCGTGCTTCTTTCATTACTTGACAGAAACTCAATCTAGTGCTCGTCATATCCGCCCGAATACCATCGAGACTGTAGTAACTGTAAAACATTAATCCACGACTGTTAATAAAAGCAGTGAAATCATATGATTCAGTTTGAGTCGTGGGGTTTTACTGTGGTAACAGGTTTGACAGAAGGTGTGCGTGTGCGCGCGCGCGCTCGTGTAAAACGCGTGTTATTTCCTGACTTGTGTTCGTTTATCTGAAGAATGTCATATTTGTGATTTTCTTGATGGAGATTCTGTTGTTGTGTCTAAGATTGATGTGCTGTTGTAAGTTAAACGTCAAGACACCCACGCGTGGAATCATACTGACGTCAGCGGAAGTTGTAGTGCTTCACACTTCATCACATTATTATTTCTATAGTATTCTGTAGCATGAACTATAGTAATCAGGAGAATTGTAGGAACTCTTTAGTATTTCTTTGTGTATTTAACAGTGATGTGGTAACTTACTGCTGTGAAACACAAGTGACTGCATGCTTCTGGACATTGTGTTGTTGTTTTGTATAGTAACAGTGAGTGTGTGTTGCTTTCCTCAGGGTCACAAACGGGGGTAAGACCACCCTGACCGACAGACTGACCAAGATTCTGCCCAACTGCTGTGTGGTCCATCAGGATGATTTCTTCAAGGTCAGTATATATATTTGTGTGTGTGCACCCAGTGCTGCAGATGAATGTTTACGGTGTCGGATGAGAGAAGCTTGAGGCTTGTGCCGTGATGAACGTTCTCGAGTGCATCTCACTGGTGTATGTTTCAGCCCCAAGATGAGATTGAAGTTGGTGAAGATGGCTTTAAACAGTATGATGGTAAGCTGGGCTCTTATCAGAGGCTTTGTGTATGTGTTTTCAAGCAAAGTGCCTCAATAAATACTGTTTGTGTAACTGAGACCCCTGACGGTGGGCCGCCCGCTCCTCCACTCACTCACTGGCTGCGTGTGCATGTTTGATTCTGCAGTCATCACCGCTTTGGACATGGATTCCATGATGAGCACCATCCACGCCTGGCAGCAGAACCCTGTTAAGTTTGAGCGATCTCACGGCGTTAACAACACCCTGGACTCTGAGATCCTTCCACACGGCCGAGATAAAGATGAAGGCGATCACATTCTGATCGTGGAGGGATTTCTGCTTTACACCCACAGGTGAGACGCATGACGTTCAGATTGACTCAGTTGAGAGAACGTCAGTTATTTTACGCAGAACGGCTGATTTCAGCTTTATTACACATTTTCTTTTCCACAAACAGGCCGTTGATCGATGTGTTCAACCAGCGATACTTTATTTCCATTCCATACGAAGAATGCAAAAAGAGGAGGAGGTGAGTGTCACGCTGCAGCTGGAACACCGATGTGAGATTTCCCGATTCACAACTTCTGTGTGTGTGTGTGTGTGTTTAGTTCAAGAAACTATTCTGTGCCGGACCCACCCGGTCTGTTTGACGGACACGTCTGGCCCATGTATGTGAAACATACAAAAATCATGGAGGACTCAGGGGTTGATGTGGGTAAGTGTTTGTGTAGCTGTGTGTGTGTGTGTTTGAGTACATTGAGATGCTGATAGTGTGTGTTTGTGTGTTACAGTCCAGCTAGATGGAACCATGTCTAAAGAACAAATGTACAACTTTGTGCACGGAAACATTCTGAATGACATCCAGGAGAATCTGCCGTGATGAAGGTACAGTGTTGGACTATCACATGTGTTTTCATTCCGCTCATCAGAAAGTGAATCACATATATATATATATATGTGTGTGTGTGTGTTTCTGTGTGTGTTGTAGACATGCTGAGGTGTTGTCATGCAGCAGGATGAAGCAGCTTTGCATCAGACGTGTACTCCAGCCTGCAGACGCTGTTGCAGTGGTTTTATATGGTTTTATATCCTCTGTATTTATTGCTTCTCAAGCTTTTATAACGCTCCTCTGTATGAACAGAATGTTTTATGGTTCCAGCACAAGAGAATAAAATAAAGCTCCTGTTAAGTTATTGTTGTTGATTTGTGATTATTCTGCATGTGACACAATACTTCATGACTTCATTTCTGATCGGCTTTCAAAATGGAAGTCCACACTTCAAGCACATGAGTTCTATGGTGAACATTGAAGCTTCATATAGTTTGTTGTGTGACGACAGATGGAAGTCTCTTTTAAGCTCCTGTGAGAGAGCGTAAGAACAGTGTTTGTGTTGTTGATGTTCTATGAAGTCTACAGTGACTCACAGGTTATTTTCATATGTAAATTGCTCATGGTGATGTTTTGGGAGACTGCTGCTGTGTTTTTTGTCGGGTGGTGACCGCAGACCGGTCATTATGGTTTTCTCCTCATAATTATTTTTCTTAAGCACATCCTGAGAAAGTCTCGCCGCTAAACACAGGTGTGTGTGTGTGTGTGTGTGTGTCTATCTGCTTTAGATGTTTTATTATAAGAGTAAAGATGTCTGAAGACACTTGAGATTCACTTCTGAAAAATAACTCTCAGAATTTCCGTACCATGACAATAAAATAACTTTTATCAAAGAATTTCATGTTCTCTATATTTCTTTGTTTCATGTGATTACTTTGACAAGGAATGTCACCGGTTATGAAATTTGGATTATTGTTTATTAAATGATTGCAATTAATCGTCTGTTTTAAGGCTTTGATAATATAAAGATTATGACAATTCATTTATTAAATGAATAAAATATATTCTTTATAAATGTGAAAATCTTATAAATGATAATATTTACTATAGTGACCCCAACAGAAAAGACTGTTTTGAGCATTCGCACTGTAACTGAGATGCGATGATGATGTGTACATGCAGCAAGTCTGGAAACACTCGAACAAAACAAATCTACACAAAAAATGCAAAGCTAACACAACTTAAATGATGGAGAAGTGAGTGCAGATCAAGGACCGTGAATGCTGCAGTTCACACTTGTTTTCTAAGAATTCAACAATAATTGAGGTGAACTGAAATAATTGCGGTCATGTCAAATAATTTGGATAAGACCAGTGTTTAATAATTGTGACAGCCCTAACTTTGACACAGTTTGTTGTTCATGTGTTTGAATAGTGCAGAGCTCGACTGCTTATCTCTCTCACACACACACAAGCTTTCTGCGCCTGATGACAAATTCACGAACACACTTTTATACATTTGTTGAGTGGATGTGAGACATGACACAGAGTTGCTGAATCTGACCGGCAGACACGTGCTGAAGTTCCATCAAAAGTTAATTTATGTTGATTATTGGTGTACTATCAGCATTAATACAGCAGACGTCATGGATGGATGATGCACATGACTTCAGATGCATTGACCATAAAACTCCAGGAGCTGGACTTAAACCTCATCTGTGGCTTTTACAGCTGGACACTGTGTATGAAAGTATATGTGCTATTCATAAAGCAAAAACACAAACGTTCTGCTGACCACTGACCACACATTCACTCCACACACACTTCACTGTTTCATACAAATCAATTGAAGGTCAAAACAAGTGTTTAAACACTCTTATAAATGTAAATATACTCTATTATTACACATCAAAATACTTCAGCAAGGGTTTTTACTATAAAGAAAGATCGCTTTCACAAAAACAAAAAATGTCTCTTTCAGTTGATTGGAGGAGGGGTTCAAAAATAAAACAATTAAAAGGAAGAAAATGAAGACAGTGAATGTTGATTGATTCAGAGAGAGCAGATGGGTTTTGTTTTAGAAAACTTTTTGCATTTTTAGATTTTCAAAAACAATTGTTCTGTCCAATTTATAAGCTTTTGTGCCCATGAGGACCTAAAAAATGTCCCAACAAGGTCAAATGTACTGGTATTACTATCTTTATGGGGACACAGTGATGAGCACCAGTATACACTTACACACGCAAATTTTGTACAGATGTGTTGTGTTTGAATACATGAGCAAATCCATCACTGCTTGTGGACGGAGAACTTTCTCCCACAATCTCCAAAGTCTTGCTGTTGTGTTGAGCGTGTTGTGATGTGTGTTGTGCTGTTGTGTTGAGCATGTTGTGATGTGTGTTGTGCTGTTGTGTTGAGCGTGTTGTGCTGTTGTGTTGAGCGTGTTGTGATGTGTGTTGTGCTGTTGTGTTGAGCGTGTTGTGATGTGTGTTGTGCTGTTGTGTTGAGCATGTTGTGATGTGTGAGGTGCTGTTGGGTTGAGCGTGTTGTGATGTGTGTTGTGCTGTTGTGTTGAGTGTGTTGTGCTGTTGTGTTGAGCATGTTGTGATGAGTGTTGTGGCTTCATGATGTCTGTGGTGCTGTTGTATTGTGTGTTCATAATGTTTGTTGTGTTGAGCATGTTGTGATGTATGTTGTGGGCTCATGATGTGTTTTGGGTCTGTTGTGATGTGTGTTGAGATGTTTTTATGCTGTTGTGTTGATGAGGTTTCAGGCGGTGAATGTTTCACTCTATTTTTGGTGTTTAATATCGTGCTGCTCCACCCAATTCCACAGCAGTGACCATCACCTCAAAACCACAACTCATAACATTGTGTGAAGAGTTCAACAAACCTCACAGTGTTTCCACACGAGACACCTTCACTGTGACCGTGACGATGATGATGATGACAAGACAACAGACAGAAACATGACATTCGCCGTCACTCTGCCGTTTATTTTCTCAGCTGTCTGTAGGGGTTTGTTCACCTCCACATGTGTCGAGTTGTGTCTCGAGTGTCTGTGGCTCCGGCTCTGTGGGTTTGTTTTTCTCCTTCAGACCCAAACATCTAAATCCAGAGACAAGTTTAAACGCCCGCGCGGAAAGGAGGAGCGTCACTGTCCAAACCACCGGGAGACCAGAACTGTCTGCTCACAACACCACTGTCTCTAACACACACACACACTGTCTGGTGTTTACACACACTTCATGAACCTTTTTATTCCTATGTTTTTGAGTGTTTACTCATCGTAAAGTGTGGGGTGCTGCCGTTTGATCCACAAGTGAAGACTTCATTTACACGTGTGATCTATAGACTGTCGAGAAATGAAGCCAGATGTGATCATCATAACCTACACAAACACATGATTTACACACAGACTTTATGCTTCTCATCAACTTGAAAGTTCAAATAAATCATAATTTCTTCACTCTCGTGTGTTTGTGAATCTGTGTGCGAGTCTTTCTTCAGTGGAACACAAAAGAAGATATTTAGAGACACTGGAAGTCAATGGAGTTTAATGTTGTTTGATCATCAACATTCTTCAAAATATCTTCTTTTGTGTTGTGAAGAAGAAATTCATACAGTTTTGACCCAACACGTCAGGGAATAAATGATGTAATAATTCTCAATCATCATTTTAACTTTGTTTTTAGAAACACACGTGCGCGCGCACGCACACACACACAGTGAGTGGACATATAGTATCCCATGATGCTCTGCTGCCAGCCAGAGGACACATGAATGAGCTGCAAGCCGCTGCTGTCAGAGGATTTTACACACTACATTATAACTTTATATATTTATTTAAATATTAAACAATGACACCAGCGCTGTGTAGAATTGTGTCAGTGCATACATTCATATATAAAGAGATAATCTAGTATTTAAATTAACGTTTCATACACAATGATGTCATGCAACATGGATTAATATTTGTCAACAGGTGGTTCTTACATGAAGCCCTAAATCAAAAGAGAAAGAGATTCTAGTTTATAATGTGACTGAAGAATAACATCATCTCAACTCAAATACAAGAAGATGATGAAGATGATGATCTCTGGAGGAAACACAAACACAACTCTGTTTGGTTCTGTGTGCTTTAACCCTTCTCAATGTTAGAAGTTCTTCACGTCTTCTCTATAACCCCTTTGCTCTTAGGATGGAGGATTGGGGGAGGAGTTATGTATCGGTGGGCGGTGTAAACATCAGGTATCAACACGCTTGGCAGGTTTGGCGACGAGGCGTCTCTCTCTCTCGAGGTCTCTCTCTCTCTGTTGCTCTCTCTCCAGCTCATTCTTCTGTTTGTGTTGCTGTACCTTCAACGCTCGCTTCTAAACACACAATCAGACATGACAGTAAACAACAGCTGTTTGTTAATCATTTATGTTTGTTTCATGAGAAGTTTAAGTGCGTTTGAAGAAATGTTCAACCTTCAGTTTGGTGGTCTTGTCATGCAGGAACATCATTTCTTTGCGAATATTCACCAGTTTGTTGTGATAAAGTTTTGCTTCTGTGAACTGAAACACACGAGATGTGAGATGAGAGAGACGAGCAGAACATCTGAGAGCGGCTGAAGAAAAACTCACCAGAGCATTCAGATCAACCATTGTGTTGCACTCGCGAAACTTTGTGACCTCCTGCTCCAGCGTATCCAACAGGATCACTTGATTTTGACTAGACAGAGATGATCAACTATTACAATACTGCAGTGTCAGCATGTGTGTGTGTGACTTGTTTTTATATGGTAGTGAGGACATAAACCAAAATTGAGGTACTCAAGGGCACTTAAGCTTATAAATTGTACAGAACATTATTTTTGGAAAATCTAAAAATGCAAAAAGTTTTCTATGATCTTTAGGTTTAGGGGATCAAATATACAGTTTGTACTGCGTTCAGCAAACCAGCGGCGTCTTGTATTACCTTCTCATACAGTAAATCGCATTCCTGCTCATTCTGCTTCACAACTTCCTCCTGGTGGAACATTCTTCCTAACTCTGTCCGGTCAACCACATCTCTCACAACATTCAAAAAACTACTTAAAACTCTGACAGAATACCTGACAAAAAAATGAAAAAAACCCACTAACCCTTTCTCTCAACAGGTAGTGGTCTAGCTTTAGTTGAAAACAGTAACTTTGTATTGGCACCTAATGTATTATTGCTCCTGTATGAACTATCGCTTATTGCTCCTAAACTCTTTGTAAGTCGCTTTGGATAAAAGCGTCTGCTAAATGACTAAATGTGAATGTATACAACTCATTACATCTTTGAACTGTCCCCACGGAGATAATGTGTGTGAGCATGTGTGTGTTCTTGTGCTTGTGTGTGACTGCGTGTGTGTGTGTGTGAGAGAGAGAGACATACGTCAGTTCCTGTAGGGTTTGTTTGGAGGTCTGTAGTTCTGGTAGATAGTGATGTAAGAATCCGTCTGTCAGTCGCTCTACAGTCTGTTCATCCACACACATGATGTCCTGCAGCGCTGCTGTCTCCTCAATCACATCACATGCTAAACACACACAAACATCTCATACCTGCATACTGGAGTACATACTCTGCACAACCTATCAGTGTTTTAAGCAAGAACCTGTTAAACGGTGATATATCACAGCACTGTTACAATCACACACTCACTTTGATGCATGCGCATGTTATCTTTGGCATTATTAATTACTGTTTTGATGAAACTCAGTTGATTCTTCACGCTGAAGAACGACACACGTGACCTTGCGCTGTTAGTGTTGTACTTCCTACAGAAACTCACATACTCTTTTCTTTACATACTTCAGAAGTACGCTAGATGACTATTCTAGACGTAGACACAAATCGACGGAGGTAGTTGGTGTATTTTAAAGCATGTTTCTGATCACCTCTGTGTGAAGACGACACCTCCTCCTCCTCCTCCTCTTCTTCATCTCTGTTCATCATCAGCATCAACAGTCGTCTTTAACACACAAACAGATCAACAACAATCGACCCGATGACGAGTACACACTCCCGCTTTACTTCCCCTTTCATAAATGTGAAAATAAGCGACAGTCTTTCCATGTGTCACAAACATCATGTGACCGCGCGCCCATCATGTGACTGCAGATGAAAGAAGTTCTCGAGAGACACGACGCGTGGCCACTCTGCGAGCACTTCCGCCGACAGGTCGCTTCCGGAACACTGCTGCAACGGTGACAAATGTACGTGAACCACTTTACGTGGCCCTGATCCCTCATGAACACCAAGTGTTGTGAACAAGACAATGCTGTTGTGTAACTATGTATACCGGAAAATTTAGTTTTTAGCGTTATTGGAGCTTTAGAAGCTAAACTTATAGATGTCAAGTTTAATTGTTTGATTTTAAAGCTTTATGTATTCTCTATTTCAAATGTACAGGATTTGGTCTCTTAAAACTTAACGAAAATAACTTCAAAAGCGGCCGCCACGTGCGGAGACTTTACCCACAGTCACAGTGAAACGACTCCTGTCTCAGACATCTTGGTTTAGTGTGTTTTGCCACTCGCTTGTGTGTTATCGACTTGTGAAGTAATCAATAAGAACAAACCCCGTCCACTTTTTGACTGTCATTTGAGTGAAGTGAGTGTAGTGTGGCGCCCTCTGTCGGCGGGACTGCAGCGCAGCAGCGTTGAGCGCAGAGTGGACGCGCTAACATCAGTCACCGGACGGACGCTGTGAGATCTGCCCCAACACAACTCACACACAGACAGACACCGAACGATGGACGGAACCGACAAACGTCAAAGTTTCAACAGGTTTGTGCTCTTCTGTTACACGGTTGTGTTTTCAGTGCCGTTTAATGTCGCGTCTTAACAGAGCGCTTGTTGGCCGCTAGCACGAGTGAGATTTACACTAACACTGTGATTGTCAACAGACGAATCTCTCGTTTAGTGTACTCAGGTGTGTTGTGTGTCCTCAGGTGTGTTGTGTGTCCTCAGGTGTGTGTGTTGTGTTGCAGGTAACACAAAGTCATGGCTCGTGAGGGATCCGCTGCGGCCACCGCACACTGATCTGCAGTCAGCCATTGAGCGCGCGCGCGCGCGTGTATATTCAGAGATGTCCGGCTCGCACCTGATGAGTAGCGTGCGGTCGTTGTTCCGCCGGCAGACGGACAGGTTGCCCCTCAGCGACACGTTCGATTTCTCCGAAGATCTCGAGGAAGACGAGACGCCCAAGTTCAGCCAACTGAAGGTGGTGGTGTCCGGCGAGACCGACGATCTCCCCACGGGAGCGCGCAACGGCGCGGCGGTCAGCACGCTGCTGGCGGATGATGACGACTCTCTGCTGGACTCATCCTCGAGTCTCGGGAGCCCCGGCGCGGCGGCGGACGCGTGCGAGAGCTGCAGGAGGACGCGAGAGCGCACCAGACGCCGGGCGGTGATGAAGAAGCTAGGCGTCGCGGCTCTCCTCTACTTCCTGTTCATGGTCGGTGAGCTGATAGGTGAGCGGATCTGAGATCTGAGATCATGGAACGGACCGAGTCTGGTCCGGTCTGACTCCGGTCTGACTCTGTGTTGTGTTTCAGGTGGGTATGTGGCAAACAGTCTGGCGATCATGACGGACGCGCTGCACATGTTGACGGATCTCATCGGGATTCTTGTGTCACTGCTGGCGCTCTGGCTGTCTGCCAAACCCCCAACATACAGATTCACTTTCGGCCTTCATCGCCTCGGTGATGCTCATCTTCATCTCATTCCATCATGTGTGCAGTGTTGAATCTCTTTCAGGTGTTTTATTTGTGTGTGTGTGTGTGTGTGTGTGTGTGTGTTCAGAGGTGTTGTCTGCAGGGATCAGTGTGTTGTTGATCTACATTCTGACGGGTGTGTTACTGAATGAAGCAGCACAGAGAACCATTCATCAGGATTTCACTATAAATGGTGATGTCATGCTGATCACGGCAGCGGTGGGCGTCGCTGTCAACCTGCTGTGAGTCCACACACACACACACACACACACACACACACACACACACACACACACACACACACACACACATATATATATACACACACGCAAAACTGATCATAACATCTGTGTGTTGGTTTTGTTTTCAAACATTGATACTGCTTGTGCATCATCTCAGACGTGTGTTTTGTTGTTGTGTAGGATGGGATTTCTGCTCAATCAGTCCGGACACGTTCACTCACATGGACACGGTCACTCACACGGTCCGACGGGGCGGAGTCAGGATCAGGGGCGGGGTCAGGAACAGGGTCACGGTCACGGGAGTCTGGCGGTTCGAGCCGCTTTCATTCACGCTCTGGGTGATCTGGTGCAGAGTGTCGGTGTTCTCATCGCTGCATACATCGTCCGCTTTAAAGTACGTCTCTCACTTCAGTCTCTGTTTGTGTGTCTCTGAAGTGTCTGTAAACAAAGAGTTCACTGTTGTGATCATGACGTCGTGTGTGTGTGTGTTCCAGCCGGAGTATAAACTGGCAGATCCGGTGTGTACGTACCTGTTCTCCATACTGGTGCTGTTCAGCACTTTCCAAATCATCCGAGACACGGGCATCATCCTGCTGGAGGGTGAGACACCTCTCGTCTCTCTCGTCTCTCTTGCTTGCTCTCGCTCTCTCTCACTCTCTCTCTCTGTCTCTCTTTCTCTCTCTCTCTTTGTCAAGAACACAAGTGATAATGTTTGATGTATGTGGATGCGTGTGCAGGCGTCCCGCGTCACATGGATGTGTCGGGCATCCGAGCCGATCTGCTGAAACTGCAGCACGTGCAGCAGGTGGAGGAGCTGAAGCTCTGGGCTCTGACGGCAGATCAAACCGCAGCCATCGTTCACCTGCAGCTCGGTGAGAAGCCCATCTTCTCTCGCGTTACATTTACAAATAAAATCAGCTGAGGAGGCGATGTAGAGCTGCTGTTGTCTTTGTTGTGTTCAGTGCCGGGGATGATGGGTAACTGGGAGGACGTACAGACAAACGCACGCCGCCTGCTGATGATGTCACACGGGGTGACACACTGCACAGTGCAGCTGCAGACGCAGAGACACGGTGCGCTGCAGTCCTGCACAAACTGTCTCTCACCGAGTGCCTGAACGAAGAGAGGCGGATGAACCCAGACGGGTTTTAATGATTGTCCAGCAGATTTTTCTAGAATGAATATTGACCTCATTTTTGATACACCTTTAATACAAAAGAACAACATGACAAACACACTCAGTTGGTTTTTGCTTGTTGTTTCATTTGTTTGTGTGTGTGATAGATAACTCTCTGCATGTTCTCATATGTGCCTCAAACCATGACATCTCATTATATAACATTATATACTGACAATCAGAAGAGAGTGAGATCTCACACACACACACACACACACACACACACACTTACATGATTAAACACAATGTCAGAAGGGCACAGAGTAATTTTTTTACTTTTTTAGGTAATTGTTTGTCTATCTCAAATGCAAAAGGAGTATAAAAGTATTGTTTAATCATCAGTGATGATGAGAAGCCTTTATGCCTTTTTATTATTATTTTTATGGCTTTTTTGTTTTACGTTTTTGTGTTTGCAGGAGGCTGAAGGATCGTTCTTTGATAACTTGAAATAAATGTATTTTAAAGGCGTGTATGGAGTGTTTGTTGAAGATCATTTCTCTACACACAACTCTAGATGGTGCTGCTCATCTGATCTCTTCAGTGTTTGGTCATGAGATCACGCCTCCATAACTTCAGCTGTGGTTGTCATGGTGATGATATCTCTTTGGAGCAGATGTGTGAATTAGGTTGCTCAGTGATGATTGTGTTGTAGAGGGTGACTTTCATGAGTTTTGTTTACTCGAGCCTTGAGGTCACCAATAAATTATCAATAAAAAGTGATGTTTGGAGGATGATTTAGTGAAAGCAGACGCATATCTCTTTATTGCAATATTTGATAAATTTATTCGAATTCTTGTTGGTATATTATAGAGTTTTTATGCTGAACTGCAAATATATAAATAAATATGATTAATACTAATGAAAAACTGATGAAAAGCACTTCGAGTCTCAGACGTGTTTGCTTGCGCCTGCGTGTGTCAGCTCAGAGATATCATATGAGAAACATTCAAACACTTCCTGCTCGCATGACTGCCATTAACATGCAACACAGAGTCACGTACACTGATCATAAACATGATCATGTGATTTTTACCCATCAGTCTGTGTGATGATCTGATGTTTAGTGTGGATCTGAATCATATGAAGAAATAATTCTCAAGAGATGAAGCCAGCTTGCTGAGCCGTTGATGTGTTTGAGTAATGATCTTGTTGTTGTACTAAAAGGAAATGGTGTGAACAGCTTGTGTGTGCGTGAGAGAGAGAGAGAATAAATCCCTTTATTGTGAATAAAAGCATCTGCTAAATCTAAAAAATATATATACAGAAAATCTAAAAGATACTAAAAAGCCATAGAGTTTTTTCATCAATATTGTTTACTTGATAAAGTTGAAGAGACCAGTGCAGGGTTTGTGTGCAGTTACAGGTTTACAGGTGTGTCTACAGTAACAACAGGTTTACAGGTGTGTCTACAGTAACAACAGGTTAACAGGTGTGTCCGTCTTCAAATTAGATTTGTTTCTAGTCTTACTTCAAATGAATATTGCATTTAGAAATTTCTAGTCGGTTTAATATTTCACCTCTTTTTCTCTCTCATTTCCACTCTGTGCGTGCGCGTGTGTTTGTGCGTCTGTGTGTGTGTGTCTTTGTGTGTTAGTGCATGTGCATATTGTGTGGACAATATGCACATGCATACAAAAGCGAACACGCACACACATGTATCAGCTGCAGTTGATGGAAAGCAAAGATGAACTCCTGACGGGTCACAGTCCATTCATTTGGTCAGTCTCTTCACCAGTTCCAGTTCCTCCACTGGTTTCCACTTCTGGTTTAGAGTTATAAGCTGAGAGACCACACACACACACACACACACACACACAATGCACTTTTAATCATAAACAAGAAGATGATAAAGACATAGAGCCACTTGCATTAACTGCTTAGTCGTCTTAGAAGCCAGACATCTATTTTAATTCTTCAAGACAGGGCATAATATCTTAAAATATAATCATATCAAAAGGAAGCTCAGGCTCGCAGAAACATGAATGATAAGTCCAAACATGTTTCTAGTCGGTGAGACTGTGAGATTGTGATTTGGCGGCTGAACTGATCATATTCTCAGTAGTGTGTTGTCTTACCTTCTGTGGTTTCGATGGGTCCAGTTTCTCCCAGGGCTCTGGATTTCTTGTCTTGTTTAAACTAAAACAGTTAATTAACAAAAACAATAATTACTGAACTCACAGACGCAAAGAGTAACTTCAACAGATATTTGAGTTCTTGTGTTCATTGATAGTCGACTTACACAGAATACCAATGATGTCAGGACACCTGTGTCTATCACAAAGACATAAATGACTTACATGACATCTGGTTTGGTGAATAAGAAGTAAATTGCAGCTGTTGTCGCTCCGAGCGCAGCAAAGCCCACAAATCCAATTAAAGGAATCAACTACAACGATGAAAAATGTATTAATGACAACAACACACTAGTGTAGTAATAATTCTAATAACAATAATATCAATAAAACGTTCTCACCTCCTTCCTCTTCTTCAGCATCTGAATAAATCCTCCGCGCATCTTTCACCTGACACAAGTTTTCTCAAGAGTTCCGAAGATGAGAGTTCAGTCTAGATCAGACCTGAAGTTCAGAGGATGAGAGTTCAGTCTAGATCAGACCTGAAGTTCAGAGGATGAGAGTTCAGTCTAGATCAGACCTGAAGTTCAGAGGATGAGAGTTCAGTCTAGATCAGACCTGAAATTCAGAGGATGAGAGTTCAGTCTAGATCAGACCTGAAGTTCAGAGGATGAGAGTTCAGTGTAGATCAGACCTGAAGTTCAGAGGATGAGAGTTCAGTGATCTGCTGCATCACTCTGAATGCGCGCGCTTATAACACGCGTGAGACGCGCCGGGTGGCACGTACACATACACACACACGCGCGCGCGCGCGTTATCATTGACTTCTCATTGAAATTGAAACTGCGAAATGAACAGAGCACGAGAGCGCGCTCTTCAGTGGATTCCTAGATGCACGCACACGCACAACAGCAGTAGCGCGACACAGTAAGAGGCTCCAGCAGCTCAACACACTGTTGTGGTTTATAAATGTGAACGTGTGACCAATGTTTCATCCCACGCAAGGAAACGCAACGCTCGCCAATTGTCAGTTTTTACTCGAGCGTTTAATCCAGTTGCGACATACTTTGATTAAATTTGAATAAGGATGAATAATGTGAAATATATTAACAGTACGCATGCATTCATCTGTTCCTTATGATACTATTATTATCTGTACATACCAATGTTAAATTTGTTGTTAAGACATTCACATAAAAATGCACAAGTCATTTATCAATAAATAATCAATGAATGCAAGTAAATGCACCACAAACGCTGAAAAATGAACAAGACAAACAATTTCAGTCAGTAAGATATTTCATTATGTAATTTATACAAGTTGAGGTTAGATTACATTTTATACAATAAGCGGTCTTTATAGAAAATAGTTCAAACACACATACAGACACACAGAAAAGCCATTTAACTAAATGTTGTTTCAAAAAATTCCTCAAAATAAAACAAGTTTTAGAGAGATGTATTTTCACAACTAAGAAGCGAATGTGTTTGAGAAACAGTGAAATGAATGAACTTCAATGCAATATTTGTAACTATAGAGCCCTCCGTGACGAGTTATTCAGCATTCCATTCTCTCAACGGACGTCTATGCGAGTGTCACAACTCTGTTTTTCACCAGCTGGTTCAATCACCACAACAAACCAGCACGTCCTGTTACTACCAAACAACAAAACAGGATAAGATTTTATTTCTGTACCAGGTGACATCCCTGGAATAGCAAAATATTAATATTACCATGAGTTTATAAAACAAACTATCAGCAAAATCAGATACTTTAACACGCAACAGTTACACACACATAAGAGAGAAACACACATGATGTTTTTATGAACTGACAGACAGGTGGATGTTCTGCTGAAGTTGGTCAGGAGTCAGAGATGGAGTTAAACTGTGTAGAGTCTTCAGGAAGTGTCGGTGTCTCACACAGGAAACAGTGAAACCGTCCTCACACAGAGCCGCGAGAGCAGCCTGACACACAAACACACAACACACTCAGTCTGCTGTTAAACAGTACAAACGACATAAAGTGTCTCTGTGTACATGTGTTCTACCTCTCTGCACAGGTTCTGTAGATCCGCTCCAGAGAAGCGTTCTGTTAGTTCAGCTAGATCCCTCAAACACACGTCAGGATGGAGCGGAACATGTTCAGTGCACACGCGCAGGACCGCCTCACGAGCCTGTCAGTCACACATCATAGGAACAATTCAACACCATTGAAGTGGGCGTGGCCTGTCAGAGACCAGGGGCTGTGTGTAAAGACTGCAGCTCACCTCAGTGTCTGGAGGGGGTACGTATATAATGTGGTCGAGTCGGCCGGGTCTGAGCAGAGCGCTGTCCAGAACGTCTGCTCGATTAGTGGCAGCCACGATCAAAACATCTTTGTTACACACCTCCTGAAGTTCCATCTGAAACACACACACACACACACATGTTCAGCACTTGTTCTAACGCATTGTTCTCAATAGCGATTCCTAATTTACAATTTGAAAGAAAACTTTAAAACGACTGGTCAATAGTTTAGAGTGCTTAAATGTCTGAAATAACCAAATGATTACAAAACTAATATTGTATTTAATCAATGTTATGAAAAAGATGACTTGACCTCAATAATAAAGTTAAATCAGTCGATAATGATATATGTCAACTGTGTTTGAAAAACATCTCCGGGCCTCGAGAAAGGAAGTAAGAACCAATTTTTCCTTTATTGTGATTGACTATTATTCTAAAATGACCCTGAAGTTTTGAAGGCTAGTGTTTATATGATAAATGTTCTTGTATCTCTGACCTGATGCAGTTCGTCTGGCTCTTGTTCTCCACCCTCTAACTGACGCATTCTTCTGCTGCCGCTCCGTCTCTCCACGCTTCGAAATCCAACTCCGTCCAACTCGGTGAGCAGAACAGACAGAACCTGCGACTGCACGCTGTGAGAGGAACCGCCGTCTGATCGAGAACCCACAATACTGTCGATCTCATCCAGGAACACGATGGAGGGTGCGCACGCTCGTGCCTGAACAAATAACTGACAGACAGACAGACAGAGGGTGTGAAGACTGCATTCACGTCTGCTGTGATGATGAAGATGAAAGCGTGATGATGTCAGACCTGTGTGAGGGTTTTCTCCGAGTCTCCCACATACGGAGAGAAGATCTCGGCCCCGCTGACCGACAGAAAGGTGCAGCGAGATGAAGATGCAGCCGCTTTCACCAGCGTGGTCTTCGCACAGCCCGGCGGTCCATACAGCAGAACTCCTCTGGGCCGAGAGATGCCCATCCGCACGAATGCTTCAGGAAACCTCATGGGCCACTCGATACTCTCAACACACACATCACAACCACCAGCATGTGAATACAGACGTACAGGTGACTGTTCATGAACCAGTTTTCCCTCATGGCTTTACCTGCTTGAGTTTTAGTTGAACCTCCTCTAGTCCTCCAATCTGCTCCCAGCGGACAGGTTTAAAGTCTGTCGCTCCTATGCTGCTCCTGAGACACGAGGGCCGCACCTGTTGCAGCGCCGCCATGAAGTGTTGCATCTCCACACGCTCAGCGACTCCTGCCTGAACGACGCGAGGCAAACATGACGTCATCAGGCTAGTGTACGCCGGTGTGTGATGTTCTGTGTTTTCTACAGCGAAGAGAATGACTGACAGATACCTGTGAGTGTCGTATGGCCAGCAGCGCTGCCTCTCTGCTGAGCGCGCTCAGATCCGCTCCCACGTAACCGCAGGTCATTTCGGCGACAGCGCTCAGATCAACGTCCGCGGAGAGCGGCATCTGCCGGCACACGCACTCCAGAATCCTGCGCCTCTGTAGCAGCAGCGGGACACCGATGACCACCTGCACAACATCAGAGACGGTTCACAACTCCACAGTGAGTAAAGAAACACAGCGGCGGTGATCCTCCAGTACCTCTCTGTCGAAGCGGCCGGGTCTCCTGAGCGCCGGCTCCAGAGCGTCCGGCTGGTTCGTGACTCCAATGATGACGAAACCCTCCTCACTGCCGATTCCGTCCATTAATGTCAGCAGCTGAGCGACCAGTCGGTTCTCCGGCGCGCTGCTGCCGCTCGTTCGCTTCGGGCAAAGAGAGTCGATCTCGTCGATGAGCAGAACGCACGAGCCCTCCTCTGCCGCCTCCCGGGCCCGATCGAACACCCGCCGCAGGTTCTCTTCACTCTCGCCGGGTCGAGACCCCGTGACCTCGGGCCCATTTACGGTCACTAACCTGGCCCCGACGTCTTTCGCCACGCAGCGCACCAGTAATGTCTTTCCCACACCGGGCGGTCCGATCAGAAGCAGCCCCCGCGGGCAGGACAGCCCGAGTCGATGTAAAGAAGCAGGATAGCGTAGAGGAAAGACGATCATCTCCTTTAATGATGCATAAACGTCCTCCAGACCCCCCAGCGACAGATCTGAGACCCGCTGCTGATTCTGGAAGTGTTTGGCGCTCTGAACCGCGCTCACGTCCACACGGGTTCTGTCTGTCACCAAACCAGCTGTGTGTGCGCCCGAGTTAACATGCTCAACCAGAACAAACCTGATCTCGGTGTCTGCGTGAGACAGATCAAGCATATGACCCCTGTGCAGGTAGAGGCCGCTCAGCAGTTCCTGTACAAGCTCACGGACGTGTCTCTTGTGTTTCAGACTCCGCACGAACACCTTCACGCTGGTGCAGGTGAGTTTGGGGCAGCTCAGGGCTTTGATCCGTGCCGGGTCCACCGTGAGTCCAGTAAATGTTTGCGTGCTCAGGTCTGGTGTGGCGCACTGGCTGCTGATCTGAACGTATCCCTCAGCGAGGTCTCGCCGTGGCCACGCGACACAGAGACATGTCCCCTGCCTGACCCCGATGAGGACCGGAGAGCCCACCCGGAGTCCCAGCCTGGACATCAGATGAGGACCCACCCGACAGCGCTGCGTGCCTGAGTCCACCACATCCAGCGGCACAACTCTCAGCCCCTCCACACAGGTCATCTGAGTTCAAGATGCGCATGAGGTCAGTTTCGCACATTCAGAAACAACAGCAGATGTGAGAGAATCAAACACAACATAAGAACGATGATGTGTAATTTTATAGTCTTGGTCTACTGACATCCAAATACAGACATGTCAACACAACGTATTTATTATATAGTATGAAAAGGTGCATAACAGCTAAACAGCCATAATTAAATATGCAAACACATAACATTAAAGAATGAACTAAACTACACGTGACCCTCAGATAAATACTTTTTTATCAGTTGTATGAACTGATGTCTGCGGTATGTCCGTATTCTTCGGGATCAAACTACGTCTGTTCGGCGTCTCTGTGGAGAGAAATCAGCTCAGATGCAAACTGAAGATATAGTCGATAAAACACGACAGTGACAACTGACATGTTACTGCTGTCATCTTACCGTCACTCGACGAAACGTGTGCGATATCAAAACACAGAACACATGTGCGCTCACTGCTGATCTGCTTCACTAGCGCGACCACTGAGAACTCACACAACAGCGACGCCTGCTGGAGCGGCGCACATGATGACGTCACTAAGTTTAAAAACGCATCTGTAAAGATTATCAGGGTTTCTATTGCATTTTATCTTTGTTTGATGATTCGGGCAATATTCTAAATTATGATTTTTTTTTGAATCTCCATAACTTTCCAGTCCCATCCGAGGAATTGAACTCTTTGATGAGAGCTGTTCCATCAGGCTTAGTTCAATTAGTCAATAACCACTTTAGAAGGTCACAGTGTTTATCCTTCCCTATATTTAGGAGATCTTGACTTTCTGGATCGGAAATGTAATAAAAGTCACATTCGTAGAATTTTTCAAATGAAAAGAAGAATAACTGCAAGGGGTAAATTCTACTTGGGCTCTTTTGTATTGAGTGTAAGTTGGAGAAAAGCCGAGCTTTTGCCTGGTAAACTTTGTATATTTAAGGAGGTTAAGGAGGTACATAACCGTACATAAATGTGTCTCATAATTTCACTCTCACAAATATTATCTTTTACTATGAATGCCCCAAAACACACTCTCTTGAAGATGTTGTTTTTATAAATAAAAAAATGTTCTTTATTCATAAAAAAATGGCTGAAAATGAAATCACCTTTAGATTTTCCAATTTTCATTGCCGAAGCTAAGTCAAATGTTTCATCTCTGAGACTTGTATATAACAAAAAATGTAGAATGTTTTTGACTAATTACGATGATTTATTTACAGATAGCACTTCAATTTATTTTGCGATACTGTTTTTTTATTAACCGAGCTCTGATTGACTCATCTGGTGCAATCCTGTCATACATCATGTGTGTGGTGAGTAAACATGCATAAATATCATGAATATGTTCAATCTCTCTTCTGCTGACGTGTGCTGTGTGTTTACAGGCCATGAATGGTTCTCTTCCTTGTGGATCAGTCCATTGAAATGATTAAATAAGCCGACAGCATCATCATCACACCAGGTGTGACACAAACACATCATGTAGTGTGGGTGACTAAAGGAATACCACAGAAAATAACTGTGATTATTGTGACTGTAGTGATGCACTTTTTTAAGTACACTAACAAACATCAATTTGCACACTGTATCTAATTGTGTGTCCACTAGAGGTCAGTAAAGCTCAGAAAACTGTCTCACACACACACACACACACACAAACGTTTCATTGTGGGGACGTTCCATAGGGGTAATGATTTTATTCTGGACAAACTGTATATTCTGCTGCCTTCCCCTAACCTGACCATCACAGAAGATTCATGAGCAAAGAAACATCATTTAGTGTGTTTAAACACACACACACACACACACACACACAGTTTCAGCGAGACACTGGTCTTCCATAATGTCTGTACTTTCAGATTTCTGTTTCTTCAATGATTTCATATCTGATTGTACAAAAGTTTATTTGTGTAGATAGTGTCCCATTCAGACTTTAAGAGTCACTGAAATGTATTATTTTCTTGAACGTCTGACATGCTTAAATGTCTGAAAAAAAATTGTAGCAGTAAATATAACTGTGCTAATATTACTCAAAATATTTGATTTAATAAATGTTCCTAAATAGATGACTTGGCCTAAATAATGAAGTGAAATCAGTCCAATTTACACTCAGGATGAAAACTGCTTGATAAAAGGACAAGAGATCATTTCACCTAAGGATGTTTAGAAATAACACTTTCCATTTATTTAGTATCTTTTAGTCACAACATAATTTCTCACATTTGTGTTATTACAAAGCTTTGATGACATTATTGTTTCTGAAAAACATAAAGAGTAAGTGACCCTAAACTTGAATGATAGCCAAACTCAAAACATGTTACAGCTCAGAACAGATACAGAGGACCCCCCTCACTAACCCACACAGACCGTGTGTGTGTGTCCTCCACACACAATCCTCATGTTGTTGTTCTGCAGGCAGACATCTGGGGTTTGGGAAGCTCTTGTGATCTGAATGTAATCAAATGGATTTCCCTGAACTACATACACACATACATACACACACACACACACACTGATGAAGACAGAATTCTCCACGCTCCCCCGGTCATTAGTAGTAAACCTGAAGCAAATGTGGGTCCTGAAACATGAAGTTAAAGAGATTTAGAGGATTCACACTGACTAAAACACAGAATTACTTACATGAAGCACATATGTTTGTGTGTGTGTATAAGTGTGTGTGTTTAGTACTTCAAATTATTTGACACTGATTAAATCATATTTTACTTTTAATCTCATCATGTCAACAGATTTGATTTAGGTAACATTTACTATTGTGATATGACAAGCATTATGCCTATGAAAGAGCCCTGCGTATGTGACATATAATCTCTGTGCGTGTGTGTGTGTGTGTGTGTGTGTGTGTGTGGGGGGGGGGGGGGATTGTGTTCAGCTAAGGCTCAGTATCCCATCGCTGAAGATGTTGAGAGAACAGGGCAAGACAGTCAGGTCAGACACACACACACATGTTGAGTTTCCATGTTTTATAGACACAATGGTTTTATACTGTGTACAAACTGTATATGATATTATATACCCCTAAACCTCACAATCACATAACACTTTCTGCTCTTTTAGATTATCAAAAAAGTGAATTCTGTATGATTTATAAGCTTGTTTCCTCATGGGGACCAAAAAATGTCCCCACAAGGACCAGGATTTTGGACATTTTGATCCCATAACGTAGGGTTTACACACTTCCTGTGAAGCTGACTGTTTAATTCATTCTGGCTTATATTGAGTCCTAAGGTCATGACCTCTGAAACAATGCATAATATAAAAATAACTACCAAAAATAATTAGACTTTTTTACATGCGTTTTTTTCGCATCTTTTTTATAAGTACTTGGCAGGTCAGCCGCCGAATTGTGTTAGAGAGAAGACAAAACACATCTGTGTCTGATCAGAATCTCTGTAAATAAAGAGTGAAAGTGTAAAACATTCTCTGAGTGTTTACATGAGAGCCACGCAGAGCAGATCAAGCGTGAACTTTATTTATAGGATGAATATATAAGGATCACCTATGAGATAAGGACTCTCAATGTTCTTCTCAGGTTTGGATTCATCCAGTGGCGGGTCACATGCTCGGGCATCACAACGTCCTATTGGCCGAAGCTTGAGTCCCATATGATGTGGTTCTGGAGACGGACGAGATCAATGAAGATTTCCCAGGTGAGAATGAAATGATTAACAACAACAATTTCCTCAGGAGTGGTTAAACAAGTACTCGCTTTGCTCTTCATGTGTCATTCTGAGGCTTTGGAGACACTGTGTGATCACATTCTTCATGATATACATCGTGTAGCCCAGGGGTTTTCAAACTTTATGATGCCAAGATACCCCCAAATATGATGAACCTGTAGTGAGAAACCCCCTTTTGTAATATATATATCAATCTATAGTGCTTTGTGTTTGTTAGATTGATGGTAAATAGGATATTATAAAGACAACACATTGTTTCTAAACCAAAATAGTCACCAACAATTTCACTTTCAGTCCAAAGAAAGAAACTATAGTGAGAAAATCTCATCAGAAAGATTCAAACGTAAACAATTCTGGAAACTATACATATCACCAAGAAAAAGACGGTGGAGTTTAATCATTTTTGCTTCATCTTTTCTCCTAGAAAAGGGGGGACCCTAGCAAACTTCTGGAGGTCCCCTGGGGATCCCCGGATCCCTGTTTGAAAAGCCCTGGTGTAGCCCATATAAAGGAAACTTAAGTTGTTATTTCTTCATCTTGCACGTCTGGAGTGAGTTTACACATGGTTTGGTTGTGATTAGTGACTTTAAAGTTTCCGGCGTGTAATCTAGCATCACATGACACTGACACCCCGCTGTTTACACCCGTGTTGTGCTGTCCGTACATCACACATTCACAGACTGCCGTCTCACACACATGTGCAGTCGTACAGCGCCGTGATCTGTCTCATCATTCATTTTGATGATGTAATGGTGCCTAGACATGCAACCTTATCTGGCGTCTCTGTGGTCAGCGAGTGCTTTTGTTTAACTAGCCCAGACTAGCGTGTTAAGAGGAGGAAACCCATTCCACAGCTGTTGTCCCGTCTCCTCTTATAGTTTTTTTCATGTTTGTGTGAAATGTGCAGAAACCGACCTGGTGCTTGTGATCAGAACCAATGACACGGTCAACTCTACGGCACACGAAGATCCCAATTCAATGGATTTGGATTTATTCGACAAAGTAGTAAAATACACTCCTTTGTCAAAGAAAAACACAAAACTTATTTCCAAACATCTCTGGGACGCCCGTGCTGGAAGTCCAAACAGGTTTGAGATGTGTGCTGATGTGTTGATGTTTTCACATTACAGGTTAAAGGTGCAGTCTGTTAAATCTAAATAAACACGCCTCATGTGGCAATGTTACAGGTATTTCATTCCTGTGTTGTGTGTCCAGCGGCTGTTCTCTGTGGAGCGGTTGAGAGGGCGGTTTGTTGGAAAAGCAGCATTGGTAGTTGTTGACACGTGTGTGTGTGCAGCTGATTGTCATGAAGTGAACTCTTGGTGTGGGATACTCAGCCGTTGATAACCACATCATCTACAAACCCAACACTGCAATGCTACTGAGAGACGCCAAGAAAACTTTCCATGGCTGGCCAACATAAGAGATGTCAATCACTGATTCACCATCAGTCGAGAAATCTGTTTTATTATCACACACAAGTGCCTTAAAAACAAGCCCTTCTCTCAATTCAATAAGTCATACTGAGAACATTAGAAGTTACATGCAATCTCTGATTTGTAAATAAAAACATCACTGGATTTGTAAAATTGGAGAATTCAGCGATGAAATAAAACAAGTCTTTATCGCAGCTGGAGCGCGTCAGACGTTTCTGTTTTCCCAGAAGTCTGTTTGGCTTTATTGATCAGTTTATAGAGAAAGGAGAAGAAGAAGAGGAGATTGTCGTATTCTCCTTCATACGGAGGAAGATAATGACTGTGAAGATCCTTCAGAAAGTAATAAACGGCCTCTATAGTCGCCAGGTACGTGTCTGGAGATCCTCGCTGATGCCGCCAAAAACACGTCCTTCTGCTCTTCAGCTCCACCTTTGGTAAAGCTGCAGAGAAATCAACTAAAATCACTTTCTATCTGACGTTCTCTGTAGATTGACATTCTGATTAACTGAGATTCTACAGCCCATAATCAAAGGTAACGGTTTATATTGATCATGGCATTCAGTGTCAATACAGTGAAACATTTGTGACGGCTGTTAGAATAGTTTGGACCTTCGTTTGGTCATTCGTGTCATCATTAAGAAGGTTGAATCAGAGTTCTGAATGTTTGTTCTGTCTGTACCTTGAAGACGCTCATCTGTGATGATTCTTGTGGTTTGGTTCCAGGTGCTGTCGATGAAAATCACTCTGTGAACTGGACAGATGTGTGTTTCCGCCCCACCGCTCTGTTCATTCACCTTTAATCTCTTCGGCCTCGGCTCTCCGCCGCAAGCGTCCGCAGAAAAATGTTCCCATAATTCCTCTACCGTCATGGCGTCCGGACCGGGAAACAGCAGCACGATCTGTGAAGGACACACAGGTCTGGATCAGACTTTCTGATAACACACAGAGTTATCAGACTTTCACACGCTCTCTCACGTTTTCAGCAGACGTGTCGAGCTCTGGGATGCAGGGGTAGGTGTAGATGGTGACGTCCTGAGGTGCCAGCAGTCTGGCATGCATGGCTGTGCTCTTTCCATCGGTTTCATTGGGGTGTTTGATGATGTCCACCTTCACAGGCAGCTGAAAAACAGCAGAAGATTGAAGAAACATGATTGTTTCCAAAAGTCTAAACAAGTCGATCTATCTGTCAAACCTATAAAGCAGAAGATCAGATTTCTACTTTTGATGAAATACAAGGTGAACTTGATGCTGCTTATTTCTCTAAAGACACAAAAGGACCATGATAAAGCCATATGGTTTTCAATATTCCTACTCTTACATCACGAGACAGTTTAGCCAAAAAACGAATGAAGATCCATTGATTCCTCTAACCTGTGTGATCGTCTTTCTTCTGCACAACACAACAGAAAATATTTTGAAGAATATTGATAGTCAAAGAACATGGCACCCTATTGACTTCCACTGTATGAACCACTGAGACATTTCTCAAGATATCTTCTTTTTTTTGTTCTGCATTTCATTGTACAGACATAAGGTTTTGCTAAGTACGTCGCTTTATCTTTATTTATGTTTATATTTAAACAACAACACCTTTACTCTGTTCAAGCTGCGAGGTTCAAATCTAAGAGATGTTTAATAGGACAAGTATACAGCTCACACAAGCATTAAAAAGTGTTCCAATAAAAGTTGTGTTAACATGTACACGTGGGATGAGCTGCTTTTAGCAAAAAGAACCGCGCGCGACATATCTTTAGTGTCTTACGTCATGTCATTTTCAGTCTTAGTATATGCGGAGAAATAGATCATCTGAAGTCCTCCTTAAACAGACATATCACTGAAATCCGAATATGAGTGTTTGAGGGCAGTGCTGCCCTTCCCAAAATGGCGGCGCCGTTGACTATATATGTGTTTGGCAGACAGTGGATGTATCTCATTTTGTAAGGCTGTGTCCTCCTGTTATTTGAATAAACAGCAACAGCTACACATTTAATCAAATATGTGGTGTTTAAATGTTAACAGTTTACAATTTGTGTGACGGCATAGGTAGTAAATAGGTTTACAGGTGTTTAGTGATTTTGAAACAGTAAGGCAAACATTTTATATTTGTTTAACTCTTTTTGCATTGTTTCGGGTATAAAGTAACCAACGTTTTACCTCTTAAATCACGTAGAAATCATTTTACTTCATTTGACAGGTGTGCGAGTGCAACATGTTGTCATAGCAACGTGGTACTTCCTGTTTCCTTTTCTGCCAGTATGTCCTACGAATGATGTTTCGTTTAATTCTAAGTTGAGAATCCTCCGTATAGCGCATCTTTAGAGGATGAGACCTCTGGAGGACACAAGGACGCAGCCTTATGAAACAACTAGTTAGTGTGATCCTCCCTATGCCCTACTGAAGAGTACAGCTCGTGATGTGTAAACTCTAGAAACTCTAGCATCTCTTAATCTTTGAATTGGCAAAAGGAGCAATAATAACAAGGTCTTCTCTTAATTTGGAGAGAAGTTTTGTATGATGCCCCCTTCCAGAAGGGCCCTTCGAAGGGCAATATGTCCCGTTTGGAACGCACCGCCTCAACGCACAGCACGTCAGCGCTTCTTCCAGATGTTTTCACGAACCTTGACGTTCGGGACATCACGCGGGTCGAGCCCTACTGGAGCCCCGCAGCTGTAGCAGTAGAACATGCGGGACGCGCCGCAGCTGGAGCACTTCATCCTGCCGGCGCGCTGCGCGTCATCTAGCGGGGCGTGCGACGCGAGCACTAGACCCCAGAGAGGGCTTCCGTCATCCGACATCGCCACAAACCCGAACCCTGTGCTTTTGTTCCCTCTATCACAGTTAGAACCAAAAAAAACCAGCGTGAGTCTCAAACACCGGAAGCACTTACGCGGCACAGGATGTAGTAAGTATGGCTGCGGTTACCTAGCAACAATAGGGCACGCGCACACAACCGGAGGAGAATGGAGGAACGCGCAGAAGAAAAGCCGCTCAGCTCACTGGAGGAATTTATTCAGTCTCAACATCTGGTGAGTATCTTGCTTCATCCTTTAACTTTGAGGTCTTTTAATAACGTTCACTATACATTTTAATATAAAATAATGAATTATGCAAATGTACTTAGATAGTAATTAGGGCTGTACGGTTAATCGAAAAACTAATCGGGATCACAATTACAGGTCGAACGATTACATAATCTCGAAAGTCTCAATGACAGCTGTCCATTTGTGCTCATTTACAAGTGCTCGATGTCTTCAGGACAACATATTTTGTTGACCTAAGGAAAACACTTTTATAAATAAAACCCACACCCAACCCAAACCATAACTTATCCCTAAAATCAGATGAACATGATCAGTGAAAACAGTGGTATAGAAGCACCTGATCCTGGCTGTGAGGTTAAATTTAAAATAAACTGTAAGATTATTTCTGAAATCTGATTGGTTGATTTAAATGTTGTCCCGTTGCCATAAGGATATCAACCACAAGGCAAAATCAGGAGATCCTATCTGCCACACCGGCCAATCAGAGTCCTTTAGCCATTCATTTGGGAAAATGACCCCCATATTATTTGTTGTTTACAATATATTATTAAGCTTTGGATGTTTTAAGAAAGAATATGTCATGCAGTTATTCTAAAACATTTCAAAGTCAAATCTATAAATCCACAATAATAATCGCAATAATGCGGCATAAAGACCACGTCACAAGATTCTTTCACTTTCAGCTTTTAATTGTTTCATATTCATTTTTTATTCTTCCATACATAATTAAAGTTTATATTTTGTTCAAATATTTGTGTAGTTTTAAAAAAGTGAAAGGCTAAGTTCTTCTGAAGTTGAAAGCAGTTGAACAACAAATGAATTTCACACTTTCTGTAGAGAAAAGAAGTTGTTTAAGAATGTTCAGTGAGCGCTTGACTCAAGCGTGTGTGGAGTTGATGTGGTCAGTCTTCATCATGTTTCAGGTGGAGTGGCCAGTGACGTGTGAGGAGAATCAAGAGTCCTGCTCTCGTCTCTACAGTCACTCTGGAGAATTATACCGAGACCTCAAAGCCCGAGTTCAGTTTCCAACCGACATTACTGAATCCCTTCAGAACAATCTGGAGACGCTTGAGAAACGAGTGAAACTTCAGCACTCCGTCCTGTCTGGAGCACAACACATCCACAGGAGAAAAAGGTTTCTGTTCTTTAATTGTGTTGTGTTTGTGTGACAGACAGGCCTGTGTGAGTCCAGTGGTGTTTGTTTGTGTGACAGACAGGCCTGTGTGAGTCCAGTGATGTTTGTTTGTGTGACAGACAGGCCTGTGTGAGTCCAGTGATGTTTGTTTGTGTTGTGTTTGTGTTACACACAGGCCAGTGTGAGTCCAGTGATGTTTGTTTGTGTTGTGTTTGTGTGACAGACAGGCCTGTGTGAGTCCAGTGGTGTTTGTTTGTGTTGTGTTTGTGTGACAGACAGGCCTGTGTGAGTCCAGTGATGTTTGTTTGTGTTGTGTTTGTGTTACAGACAGGCCTGTGTGAGTCCAGTGATGTTTGTTTGTGTTGTGTTTGTGTGACAGACAGGCCTGTGTGAGTCCAGTGGTGTTTGTTTGTGTGACAGACAGGCCTGTGTGAGTCCAGTGATGTTTGTTTGTGTTGTGTTTGTGTTACAGACAGGCCTGTGTGAGTCCAGTGATGTTTGTTTGTGTTGTGTTTGTGTGACAGACAGGCCTGTGTGAGTCCAGTGATGTTTGTTTGTGTTGTGTTTGTGTGACAGACAGGCCTGTGTGAGTCCAGTGATGTTTGTTTGTGTTGTGTTTGTGTTACAGACAGG
Organism: Triplophysa dalaica; assembly: GCF_015846415.1. Taxonomy (NCBI): domain Eukaryota; kingdom Metazoa; phylum Chordata; class Actinopteri; order Cypriniformes; family Nemacheilidae; genus Triplophysa; species Triplophysa dalaica. Next base: position 219,525 of record NC_079555.1, read on the forward strand.
CCTGTGTGAGTCCAGTGATGTTTGTTTGTGTTGTGTTTGTGTGACAGACAGGCCTGTGTGAGTCCAGTGATGTTTGTTTGTGTTGTGTTTGTGTGACAGACAGGCCTGTGTGAGTCCAGTGATGTTTGTTTGTGTTACAGACAGGCCTGTGTGAGTCCAGTGATGTTTGTTTGTGTTACAGACAGGCCTGTGTGAGTCCAGTGATGTTTGTTTGTGTTGTGTTTGTGTGACAGACAGGCCTGTGTGAGTCCAGTGGTGTTTGTTTGTGTTGTGTTTGTGTGACAGACAGGCCTGTGTGAGTCCAGTGATGTTTGTTTGTGTTGTGTTTGTGTTACAGACAGGCCTGTGTGAGTCCAGTGATGTTTGTTTGTGTTGTGTTTGTGTGACAGACAGGCCTGTGTGAGTCCAGTGATGTTTGTTTGTGTTGTGTTTGTGTGACAGACAGGCCTGTGTGAGTCCAGTGATGTTTGTTTGTGTTACAGACAGGCCTGTGTGAGTCCAGTGATGTTTGTTTGTGTTACAGACAGGCCTGTGTGAGTCCAGTGATGTTTGTTTGTGTTGTGTTTGTGTGACAGACAGGCCTGTGTGAGTCCAGTGATGTTTGTTTGTGTTGTGTTTGTGTGACAGACAGGCCTGTGTGAGTCCAGTGATGTTTGTTTGTGTTGTGTTTGTGTGACAGACAGGCCTGTGTGAGTCCATTGATGTTTGTTTGTGTTGTGTTTGTGTGACAGACAGGCCTGTGTGAGTCCAGTGATGTTTGTTTGTGTTACAGACAGGCCTGTGTGAGTCCAGTGATGTTTGTTTGTGTTACAGACAGGCCTGTGTGAGTCCAGTGATGTTTGTTTGTGTTGTGTTTGTGTGACAGACAGGCCTGTGTGAGTCCAGTGATGTTTGTTTGTGTGACAGACAGGCCTGTGTGAGTCCAGTGATGTTTGTTTGTGTTGTGTTTGTGTTACAGACAGGCCTGTGTGAGTCCAGTGATGTTTGTTTGTGTGACAGACAGGCCTGTGTGAGTCCAGTGATGTTTGTTTGTGTTGTGTTTGTGTTACACACAGGCCAGTGTGAGTCCAGTGATGTTTGTTTGTGTTGTGTTTGTGTGACAGACAGGCCTGTGTGAGTCCAGTGGTGTTTGTTTGTGTTGTGTTTGTGTGACAGACAGGCCTGTGTGAGTCCAGTGATGTTTGTTTGTGTTGTGTTTGTGTTACAGACAGGCCTGTGTGAGTCCAGTGATGTTTGTTTGTGTTGTGTTTGTGTGACAGACAGGCCTGTGTGAGTCCAGTGGTGTTTGTTTGTGTGACAGACAGGCCTGTGTGAGTCCAGTGATGTTTGTTTGTGTTGTGTTTGTGTTACAGACAGGCCTGTGTGAGTCCAGTGATGTTTGTTTGTGTTGTGTTTGTGTGACAGACAGGCCTGTGTGAGTCCAGTGATGTTTGTTTGTGTTGTGTTTGTGTGACAGACAGGCCTGTGTGAGTCCAGTGATGTTTGTTTGTGTTGTGTTTGTGTTACAGACAGGCCTGTGTGAGTCCAGTGATGTTTGTTTGTGTTGTGTTTGTGTGACAGACAGGCCTGTGTGAGTCCAGTGATGTTTGTTTGTGTTGTGTTTGTGTGACAGACAGGCCTGTGTGAGTCCAGTGATGTTTGTTTGTGTTACAGACAGGCCTGTGTGAGTCCAGTGATGTTTGTTTGTGTTACAGACAGGCCTGTGTGAGTCCAGTGATGTTTGTTTGTGTTGTGTTTGTGTGACAGACAGGCCTGTGTGAGTCCAGTGATGTTTGTTTGTGTTGTGTTTGTGTGACAGACAGGCCTGTGTGAGTCCAGTGATGTTTGTTTGTGTTGTGTTTGTGTGACAGACAGGCCTGTGTGAGTCCATTGATGTTTGTTTGTGTTACAGACAGGCCTGTGTGAGTCCAGTGATGTTTGTTTGTGTTGTGTTTGTGTGACAGACAGGCCTGTGTGAGTCCAGTGGTGTTTGTTTGTGTTGTGTTTGTGTGACAGACAGGCCTGTGTGAGTCCAGTGATGTTTGTTTGTGTTGTGTTTGTGTTACAGACAGGCCTGTGTGAGTCCAGTGATGTTTGTTTGTGTTGTGTTTGTGTGACAGACAGGCCTGTGTGAGTCCAGTGATGTTTGTTTGTGTTGTGTTTGTGTGACAGACAGGCCTGTGTGAGTCCAGTGATGTTTGTTTGTGTTACAGACAGGCCTGTGTGAGTCCAGTGATGTTTGTTTGTGTTACAGACAGGCCTGTGTGAGTCCAGTGATGTTTGTTTGTGTTGTGTTTGTGTGACAGACAGGCCTGTGTGAGTCCAGTGATGTTTGTTTGTGTTGTGTTTGTGTGACAGACAGGCCTGTGTGAGTCCAGTGATGTTTGTTTGTGTTGTGTTTGTGTGACAGACAGGCCTGTGTGAGTCCATTGATGTTTGTTTGTGTTGTGTTTGTGTGACAGACAGGCCTGTGTGAGTCCAGTGATGTTTGTTTGTGTTACAGACAGGCCTGTGTGAGTCCAGTGATGTTTGTTTGTGTTGTGTTTGTGTTACAGACAGGCCTGTGTGAGTCCAGTGATGTTTGTTTGTGTTACAGACAGGCCTGTGTGAGTCCAGTGATGTTTGTTTGTGTTGTGTTTGTGTTACAGACAGGCCTGTGTGAGTCCAGTGATGTTTGTTTGTGTTGTGTTTGTGTGACAGACAGGCCTGTGTCAGTCCAGTGATGTTTGTTTGTGTTGTGTTTGTGTGACAGACAGGCCTGTGTGAGTCCAGTGATGTTTGTTTGTGTTGTGTTTGTGTGACAGACAGGCCTGTGTGAGTCCAGTGATGTTTGTTTGTGTTGTGTTTGTGTGACAGACAGGCCTGTGTGAGTCCAGTGATGTTTGTTTGTGTTGTGTTTGTGTTACAGACAGGCCTGTGTGAGTCCAGTGATGTTTGTTTGTGTTGTGTTTGTGTGACAGACAGGCCTGTGTGAGTCCAGTGGTGTTTGTTTGTGTGACAGACAGGCCTGTGTGAGTCCAGTGATGTTTGTTTGTGTTGTGTTTGTGTGACAGACAGGCCTGTGTGAGTCCAGTGATGTTTGTTTGTGTGACAGACAGGCCTGTGTGAGTCCAGTGATGTTTGTTTGTGTTGTGTTTGTTTGACAGACAGGCCTGTGTGAGTCCAGTGATGTTTGTTTGTGTTACAGACAGGCCTGTGTGAGTCCAGTGATGTTTGTTTGTGTTGTGTTTGTGTTACAGACAGGCCTGTGTGAGTCCAGTGATGTTTGTTTGTGTTACAGACAGGCCTGTGTGAGTCCAGTGATGTTTGTTTGTGTTGTGTTTGTGTTACAGACAGGCCTGTGTGAGTCCAGTGGTGTTTTTTTTGTGTGACAGACAGGCCTGTGTGAGTCCAGTGATGTTTGTTTGTGTTGTGTTTGTTTGACAGACAGGCCTGTGTGAGTCCAGTGATGTTTGTTTGTGTTGTGTTTGTGTGACAGACAGGCCTGTGTGAGTCCAGTGATGTTTGTTTGTGTGACAGACAGGCCTGTGTGAGTCCAGTGATGTTTGTTTGTGTTACAGACAGGCCTGTGTGAGTCCAGTGATGTTTGTTTGTGTTGTGTTTGTGTGACAGACAGGCCTGTGTGAGTCCAGTGATGTTTGTTTGTGTTACAGACAGGCCTGTGTGAGTCCAGTGATGTTTGTTTGTGTTGTGTTTGTGTTACAGACAGGCCTGTGTGAGTCCAGTGATGTTTGTTTGTGTTGTGTTTGTGTGACAGACAGGCCTGTGTCAGTCCAGTGATGTTTGTTTGTGTTGTGTTTGTGTGACAGACAGGCCTGTGTGAGTCCAGTGATGTTTGTTTGTGTTGTGTTTGTGTGACAGACAGGCCTGTGTGAGTCCAGTGATGTTTGTTTGTGTTGTGTTTGTGTGACAGACAGGCCTGTGTGAGTCCAGTGATGTTTGTTTGTGTTGTGTTTGTGTTACAGACAGGCCTGTGTGAGTCCAGTGATGTTTGTTTGTGTTGTGTTTGTGTGACAGACAGGCCTGTGTGAGTCCAGTGATGTTTGTTTGTGTTGTGTTTGTGTGACAGACAGGCCTGTGTGAGTCCAGTGATGTTTGTTTGTGTTGTGTTTGTGTTACAGACAGGCCTGTGTGAGTCCAGTGATGTTTGTTTGTGTTGTGTTTGTGTTACAGACAGGCCTGTGTGAGTCCAGTGATGTTTGATTGTGTTGTGATTGGTTCAGGTGATGGATGAAGCTGCTGGTGGTGTTAGAAGATGAAGACCTGAGAGATGCTTCAGCAGAGATGATGTCAGATGAGGAAAGCCAGAAGCATCTTACACGTCTTGACCTGAGAGATCTTTTGTGTGGTTCTTTCATCTAATCCTGTGAGTGTTGTTCAGTGACAATCATCCACTTTTTGTTGTTGTTCTGGTTTTTTAATCACTAATAAAATGCGTGAATGTCGTCGTGTTTGTGTGATGTTTGTCTCCATCAGAAGACACAGATGTGTTTCTCTCTCTGAAAGAATTGTAGAATGAGACGAGGGTTGTGAGGTACATCAGGTGACACATGATAGTGGGTGAACGGCGACAGGATGATAGAAAGAGAAAAGAGCTCAGAACTGCATTGATGCTATTTTGATGGAACTCAATGAGAATGTCTGCAGGTGACACACAAACAAACACACAACAGATGAATACACAACTGACTTAATGAAGGATACAAACTAACCTTTAGCAACGAGTACACGTTGAAGAGTGATGTCAGTAAATGAATGAAGAGGAACGTGAGAAAGAGTGATGCAGACGGTGCAGAGGTGAGTGTTAGTGTGAGTTCACATCACTCATGTGTGGCCTTCAGTTAGAGCAGCGTGTTTACTTTCACAACATGTTACAAATTATCTGCTAAAAACAACTCTGCGTGACTTGGCAGCAATGTTCACCTCACTCTAGTCTTGTTTGGGTCACAGGGGCTTTACTGTGGGATCAGAATTGTTTCATTATTCTGTATAAATAAACTACGATTCGCAAATAAATATAGACAATTTCACAAACATTTTTTAAAAAGCGAACCATAAATACATGTTAGACGTTCCGCAAAAATAAATGGAATTCACAAATAAAAACAATGAGATTTGCAAATAAAAAATATTTACAAATGTATTTTAATTATATTTATTTGTAGATCGCCTTCTTCACATTTGTAGATCGCCTTCTTCACATTTGTGGATCGCTTTCTGTGCATTTGTGGATCATTGCACGCATTTGCGGATCGCTTTCTGTGCATTTGTGGATCGCTTTCTGTGCATTTGTGGATCAGTGCACGCATTTGTGGATCGCTTTCTGTGCATTTGTGGATCGCTTTCTGTGCATTTGTGGATCAGTGCACGCATTTGTGGATCGCTTTCTGTGCATTTGTGGATCGCTTTCTGTGCATTTGTGGATCAGTGCACGCATTTGTGGATCGCTTTCTGTGCATTTGTGGATCGCTTTCTGTGCATTTGTGGATCGCTTTCTGTGCATTTGTGGATCAGTGCACGCATTTGTGGATCGCTTTCTGTGCATTTGTGGATCGCTTTCTGTGCATTTGTGGATCGCTTTCTGTGCATTTGTGGATCGCTTTCTGTGCATTTGTGGATCAGTGCACGCATTTGTGGATCGCTTTCTGTGCATTTGTGGATCGCTTTCTGTGCATTTGTGGATCGCTTTCTGTGCATTTGTGGATCATTGCACGCATTTGTGGATCAGTGCGCGCATTTGTGGATCATTGCACGCATTTGCGGATCGCTTTCTGTGCATTTGTGGATCGCTTTTTGTGCATTTGTGGATCAGTGCACGCATTTGTGGATCGCTTTCTGTGCATTTGTGGATCGCTTTCTGTGCATTTGTGGATCAGTGCACGCATTTGTGGATCGCTTTCTGTGCATTTGTGGATCGCTTTCTGTGCATTTGTGGATCGCTTTCTGTGCATTTGTGGATCAGTGCACGCATTTGTGGATCGCTTTCTGTGCATTTGTGGATCGCTTTCTGTGCATTTGTGGATCGCTTTCTGTGCATTTGTGGATCAGTGCACGCATTTGTGGATCGCTTTCTGTGCATTTGTGGATCGCTTTCTGTGCATTTGTGGATCATTGCACGCATTTGTGGATCAGTGCGCGCATTTGTGGATCAGTGCACGCATTTGCGGATCGCTTTCTGTGCATTTGTGGATCAGTGCACGCATTTGTGGATCGCTTTCTGTGCATTTGTGGATCAGTGCACGCATTTCTGGATCGCTTTCTGTGCATTTGTGGATCGCTTTCTGTGCATTTGTGGATCAGTGCACGCATTTGCGGATCGCTTTCTGTGCATTTGTGGATCGCTTTCTGTGCATTTGTGGATCAGTGCACGCATTTGTGGATCGCTTTCTGTGCATTTGTGGATCGCTTTCTGTGCATTTGTGGATCGCTTTCTGTGCATTTGTGGATCAGTGCACGCATTTGTGGATCAGTGCGCGCATTTGTGGATCAGTGCACGCATTTGCGGATCGCTTTCTGTGCATTTGTGGATCGCTTTCTGTGCATTTGTGGATCGCTTTCTGTGCATTTGTGGATCAGTGCACGCATTTGTGGATCACTTTCTGTGCATTTGTGGATCGCTTTCTGTGCATTTGTGGATCGCTTTCTGTGCATTTGTGGATCGCTTTCTGTGCATTTGTGGATCATTGCACGCATTTGTGGATCAGTGCGCGCATTTGTGGATCAGTGCACGCATTTGCGGATCGCTTTCTGTGCATTTGTGGATCGCTGTCTGTGCATTTGTGGATCAGTGCACGCATTTGTGGATCGCTTTCCTGTGCATTTGTGGATCGCTTTCTGTGCATTTGTGGATCGCTTTCTGTGCATTTGTGGATCATTGCACGCATTTGTGGATCAGTGCGCGCATTTGTGGATCAGTGCACGCATTTGCGGATCAGTGCACGCATTTGCGGATCGCTTTCTGTGCATTTGTGGATCGCTTTCTGTGCATTTGTGGATCGCTTTCTGTGCATTTGTGGATCGCTTTCTGTGCATTTGTGAATCGCTGCACGCATTTGTAGATCATTGCGCGCATTTGTAGATCATTGCACGCATTTGTAGATCGCTTTCTTCACATTTGTGGATTGCTTTCTGTGCATTTGTGGATCAGTGCGCGCATTTGTGGATCAGTGCGCGCATTTGTGGATCAGTGCGCGCATTTGTGGATCAGTGCACGCATTTGTGGATCAGTGCACGCATTTGTGGATCGGTGCACGCATTTGTAGATCAGTGCGCGCATTTGTAGATCATTGCACGCATTTGTAGATCGCTTTCTTCACATTTGTGGATTGCTTTCTGTGTATTTGTTGATCAGTGCGCGCATTTGTAGATCAGTGCGCGCATTTGTGGATCAGTGCACGCATTTGTGGATTGCTCTCTGTGCATTTGTGGATTTTGAAACATTTCTAATGTCAAATCGTGCGCACAATCCACAAATAGGTGGATTCCGCCCACTATCTACGCAAGCCAATCGGTTAACTTCCGCTTTTGTTGTCCAATAGGCCACGTTCTAACTTCAGCCAATCACGTTTTGCTCTGCACTAAGATTCATGGAGCTAACATGGCGACAAATGGCGGTCTAAAATCTGTGTAATACTAAGAAATGAGAATGGCCTCTTCTTTATACTATGTAATGATCGCTTGTGTTCATATACATTGTCCGTATTGTTACATATATGCTGTATTTAAACGTGTATGACTTGATAACAGCGTGCACGGACTGGAGTGGAAAATCCCGGTGACTAGGGAGTCGGTACTGCTTTGGTCTGCTGTCAGCCGTTTTATTGTGTTTATGTTCCAAAGGGCTAAATTCCGATTTTTTGCAACTGTCGGTGTACTACCAGTATAAGGATGGCAGAATTAATGTGGGGGAAATCATCAGCATTTTGAATTTCTATGTCATTCATAATTCAAAATAAAACGTAATTTCTACAGTCATCTCGGTTTATCCCATTCCTGAATAATCTCTGCTGCTATCGCTACACTGTTGACGTTAGAAATGTTTCAAAATCCACAAATGCACAGAGAGCAATCCACAAATGCGCGCACTGATCCACAAATGCGTGCACTGATCCACAAATGCGCGTAATGATCTACAAATGCGTGCACTGATCCACAAATGCGTGCACTGATCAACAAATGCGCGCAATGATCTGCAAATGCGTGCAGCGATTCACAAATGCACAGAAAGCGATCCACAAATGTGAAGAAGGCGATCTACAAATAAATATAATTAAAATACATTTGTGAATATTTTTTATTTGCAAATCTCATTGTATTTATTTGTGAATTCCTTTTATTTTTGTGGAACGTCTAACATGTATTTATGGTTCGCTTTTTAAAAAATGTTTGTGAAATTGTCTATATTTATTTGCGAATCGTAGTTTATTTATACAGAATAATGAAACAATTCTGATCCCATACTTTACTCTCTCTCTCTCTCTCTCACAACAAGGTTAAGACAGAGTTATCTCAATTTGGCACCAAACTCTTCATATTCTGTACATAATACACCTCCATATTAAGGGAAGTTCTCAGTGAGGTTGACAGGATCCTGTCATATAGTGTCAGTTTGTGTGTGTTGTGTTGTGCTGGTTGTTCTTCTGTAGCTTCTCTCTTTCACATGAATCATAAGAAGACAGAAGAACAAATAAGACAGACTGAGTTTAACAGCACTATTGTTCTCTTCACAAGTGATTTCTCAGACTATCACACTTAATAATTCCCAGAATGCATTGCTCAGTAGAAAGGATATACATATTTTATTGTCATATAAAAGACCTCTTATTTTATTATTCGTAGCAGCAGAAGAAAATGTTTTGTGTTTACAGCACAATGATACAGAAGTCTGGTGTTATATGTTCATTATTGTATCAGTCTTTCTTACATAAATATCATAAATAACAAAACTATGTACACAATCAACTCGGACGGAGTGATAATGTGAAAACGAAATCCGGTCAAACTCTTGTTGAAGCAACTCACATTTCTTAGATAATCTTACGGAACTTTCCTGTTGAATAAAGTTTGATTATTAATATGAGACTATGAGACGTTTTCTCTTTGGAGATGTTGAGTTCTGCACAGTTTGATCAGGCTCAGTTTGAATGTGATGTGGAAGTACATTAGTGGAATGTGTCTGATGAAAATCAAGCGATGAGTCATGAATGCAGAGATTTCTATTGTTCTAGATTTTGTTGAAAGGTCTGTTATTGTTATAAAAGTTATTTCTGACACGTTTCCAAACCCCTTCTATGATCCTCATCAAGTGACCTCCAGAATCTTTCTGAAGCTTGTGTTATTCTTTCATTCAGATGATGGAGTATAAATATGTGACTTTAAGGTTACGCCAGTGTCTTCTCGTCCTCTCTGCACTTTCTAGGGATGAAGTGAGAAGCCACGCTTTCTTTTCTCGTCTTCTTTCCCTTCAGAGGCCGGCCCTTTTGTGACAGAGAGATGAACATCTCCTTTCCGTTTTTAGTCCATTTCACAGAGGCGTACGCCGTGTAGAAGTTTTCTAGGAACACTTCTTTAAAGTCGCAGCTGTCGTTGTACTCTTTCTGTGTGAGACAGAAGCGTCATCGTTCAGATGGGATTTGTTAAACAGCAGGTGATGTGTGTTTGAATGAATGAGACGTTTACCTTCCCCTGCAGTGTTCCCATTCGATTCATGGAAATATAATACTGACTCTTCAGTCCTTTAATGGCCAACACACCTCCTTCAGAGACCGTCCTGATCTCCAGAACACCTGTCACACACCCGCAGAGACACATTATACACAATATAAACACATCTTATCCAATGACAAAGCTGTCAGAAATGACTCAAGTGAAGTTCTACAATGTGAAAATAACAACATGGATTGATTCTCTTCTCTAGACCATGTCATCAGACGCATGCCCCATCACGAAGTGAACTTCTGATCTGTGTTTGGTTTGAATATAACAATTTATTTCATATTGAATTATTTTTAATTATGGTAATGTTTTATTGAATATGAATATTAATCAGATTTAAACTACTCAACAGCAATGGATTCTTTGTGGAGGTCTAATGGAACATTTGTTCATGTTGTTGCCCCTGAAACCGTCTATATATGAAGAGTTTGGTTCCAAAATGTCGAAACTCCATTATAAAAGAGTAGATAACATGACATCATGAAAAGGACATTTTTTCCTAGATCATCTGACCAATCACATCAGACTAGACCATCTGACCAATCACAGCAGACTAGACCATCTGACCAATCACAGTAGACTAGACCATCTGACCAATCACATCAGACTAGACCATCTGACCAATCACAGCAGACTAGACCATCTGACCAATCACATCAGACTAGACCATCTGACCAATCACATCAGACTAGACCATCTGACCAAATCACAGCAGACTAGACCATCTGACCAATCACAGCAGACTAGACCATCTGACCAATCACAGCAGACTAGACCATCTGACCAATCACATCAGACTAGACCATCTGACCAATCACAGCAGACTAGGCCATCTGACCAATCACAGCAGACTAGACTAGCAGAAAGGAGGTGATTATACAGATGAATTGAGGAACGAATCATTTGAGAGTCAGTCAAGAAGTGAGGTAAGAATAAGTGCGTATTATTACGAGATAATCATGTTTTCACACATTAAATGAAAACAAACGTGTTGTTGGCCACTCCAGAAACCAAAGTAGAACCTTAAAAAGTCCTAGTTATTTACTCTTTAAAGGTTTTCAAAAATCACATTTTTTATTATGTCATCATGCTTTTATTGTGTTTTATTGTGTTAGTTAGCTGTATTTTTTGAGTTATTAAGGTTTAAATCAAAACAAACCAACTACAGTTTGATTGATATTAATTAGAATGCTAAAAAAACTTGATTTTTGAAAGTTTAAAACCGGCTCATTTATATTTATACAGCTCATTTACTTTCAGTGAAGATGAAGTGATGTGTGTTTGTGAGGTCAGAGACAGTGATGTGTGGACATGTTTTATATCCCGGTGGGGTCCTAAACCTGAATACACACCAACTCATGGGGACTCATGGGATACTCAAACATTTTTTTTTTAAATCTAAAAGTGTCAAAAGTTTTCTATGATCTTTAGGTTTAGGGGATCAAATATACAGTTTGTACCGTATAAGAAACATTACACCTATGGACTGTCCCCACAGAGATAATAAACCAGACGTGTGTGTGTGTGTGTGTGTGTGTGTTGTGGTATAATAATGTGCTGTCACGGCAGGTCTTTGACACAACCTCACAATCTGTCTGATTTTCTCTCCCACAGCGGACTCGTCCGCCCCTCTCCTACCCTCACTGGCTGCTCTCTCTCTCTCTCTCTCTCTCTCTCTCTCACTCTCTATTACTTTCTCTGTCTCTCTCTCTGTCTCTCTCTCTCTCTCTCTCTCTCTCTCACTCTCTATTACTTTCTCTGTCTCTCTCTCTGTCTCTCTCTCTCTCTCTCTCTCTCTCTCTCTCTCACTCTCTATTACTTTCTCTGTCTCTCTCTCTGTCTCTCTCTCTCTCTCTCTCTCTCTCTCACTCTCTATTACTTTCTCTGTCTCTCTCTCTGTCTCTCTCTCTCTAACTCTCTCTAGCTCTCTCACTCTCTCTCTCTCTGTGCGTGCAGTTGTCAGACACATCTGGCACTATCAATTTTCCTTATTTTCTGCGCCAGCTGATGTAATCTTTTTCCCTCCAGAGCAGAGATGCTCGCCGTCACGCCAACACGCTAACCTTCTACAACACTCACACGGTATAAAGCCAACATGAATCTAAATCAAAATGATGAAATATTATTGATAGAAATAATGAAGTGTGTCTGTATTAAAGTGTGCGATCATTCTGTACAAAAACATTGATATCGAGTTTTAGGTATGATTGATCTGTTTTTTTTTCTAGAACACAGGCTTAGAATTTGAGTTATAATTCTAGGATGTAAGATCTGGGTACAGTTTCATAAACTTAACTGCTAACTCAACTTTATTTATATAGCGCTTTTTACCATTTCCATTTAAACAGAGCAGCTGTACATGAGATACATTGACTAGAAGCAAATCAATTAAAGTTATATACCTGTAAAATAAAACAATATGCACACGGACTAACACACATAGACATGGAAACGCAGACACACGGACGCGCACACCACACACTAACCAACATTTAAGATGAAGGAGAGAGAAACACAGGTCAAATATTGAACAGACTATCAGTTCCTATATGCTATAATAATAATGTTCAACTTTGAAATTCTAATTCTAAAGCAGCCCTCCAGCTAAGGAAGAAGTGGTCGATATTATGGCCGATTGTTGATAAAAGGCCGTAAAATGGAGGAAGTGAATGAACAGTTCTTGTGTATTACGTGCGTAGTTCCTAACAGACTTGAACACATGAAAGGTTCACACATGACATTGCATTATACTATTCATTTGTTTCTGAGTAGTATCAGTCACTTTGGATAAAAGCGTCTTCCAAAAGAGTAAATGTAATTTGATGTAAATTGTGGGCAGCTAAACATGGCTTCAAAAGAATCAAATATAACAATTTAAACATACGTTACTATAAGATTTTCATGACCCATTTTCCTGTGGTCATTACATTAGTGGCAAACGCCTGCTTTTGATCTTAGTGGGATTTTTATGAAGTGAATTGCTAATGTGCAGTAGTACAATATTGTCCTTTTGTAAAAATACATCAGTCAATTATTAAAAAAATCCAAATTCCGGCTGATAAATCGGCCAAGGCAATATATCGTCTATCACTACCAAGTTATAACCGTAGTGTCACTGACCATCCGTAAGTCAGTCTTACTTTTCATGTCTCAGTGAGCCTAATCTAGCTTTTTATGAAACTGACTTAAAGAAGTTTTGACCAGAAGAAAACGAGATGATTAACGTCTGAGTCGAGTCTAAGCAGGTCATGGTTACAGTCTTAAGTGAAGCTGACAGACTTTGCGTTTGAGTTCTGATTTATAACGAAGATGTACATCGATCACTTCAGACCCTTCAGCACTTTAATGAGAGACATGAGAGCTATAAATACACACAGCACCTGTCTCTCTTTACTCCTGTCACACCAGCAGATCTGTTCATCATCTCATGAGAGATCCCACTGCAACATTACTTCAGGAATGCTTTACAAGAAATTTACAAAGTTCTTTTCCGCTGATGTTCAAATAGAAAAGTCTTTGTTTCTATATGTTATATGATGATGTTTGTAATGTAAGTGGTCCTGATGGACAGGAGAAGCGTGACACTTGTGTGTTGAGATCTTACTGTAGCAGTTGTTTGGGTCCTGTGTTCCGTTGATGTTCCCAAACTCATCGATGGTGAGGAACCACTGCGTTCGACTGTAGAGCCGTCGGATTCGGACGTCCCCTCCTTCCATATAGTCAAAGTTCCTGGTGTGGCGTTCATGCTTGGAACAGTCGGTTGCAGAGGTTTGACCGGTGACTCTATCGCTGTCACACGCGCATACGTGACTGAAGACCAGCAGAAGGTTTAACCACAGTCTGCACTGCAAGTTTGGCAGTTTCCATAGGAGCGTCCATCTGCGCATTATACTTTTCTCAAGGAGTTCATGAACCACATACTGAGAGCAAAAGTCTTCACTGTGGCAGAAGATACGCCGCTGATAGAATCCTCAAAGCCTGAAAGATCCTCCTCCAGTCCACAGCGACTCATTCCTGATCAAGTCACGGGACACGTGTTAGTATATTCATTCACACCGGACTCTGTGTCTTCACATGAAAGCCAATGTTTTATACAAGTTCTTCAAAGTTCGTTTAGCTCAGTTAATCAAACACACAGAGGTTAATGACCTCAGAATAATCCTGGACTGATCAACATCAACGCTTGGCATGTTTAACATCTCTGCGCTCATCGCTGTCTCGTTCTGTGTGTCTTAAACTTAGACGCTGACAATGTAGAACAGAAAAGAAAAACTACTCACATGTGTTTCCAGGTGGTGTGTTTCAGTTCTGATCATTCCAGAGAAACTGTGCGGTCCAGAGAGAGAGAGAGAGAGAGAGAGAGACTTTGGGGACGGCCCGTCTGCGCTCTGCATCTTCTTGTGTTGCTGAACGCTGTGCAGTCTCTGATAAAAGCCTCCTGATGACCTCACTTCTCTGCAATTACGCCTCAGCCACTCAGCTGTCACTGGGATGCTGGTGCAATAGAGAGAGAGAGAGAGAGAGAGAGGCATGCAGATAGAATGGTTTGCACACACACTCCATCAGTAAGAAACTGCTGTTGCATCAACGCCCACAGTGTCAGCATTTGTGAAAAATCACAGGATCTTCCGTTGGAAAGCTTTGGTCTGTTATTTGTTGTGGTCTTGACGGTGGAACATCAAAGCAGAAATTGAAGTCAAAGGCTGACGGCTGAATGGTGGTTGGTGGGTAATAAATCTAATGAGGCGGCCCGTAATTGAGGAAGCTCAACAGAGGTCATTTACTGCCACAAGCGCTCATCTCTGCAGAAGCTCAAGCGCTCGTTCACTTTTCCTGTTTCACACACCTGGCCTCTACGCCACATCAAACGTGTTTCCCAGCGTTCAGAGACACAGATCTGAGATGCTCCGCTGTACTCTTTCATTTCACAAACGATGGCTCATAAAACGCCTGATCTATCAGTTCACGCTCATTTGTAAACACTGAATGTTTTCTTCAACCTTAGAAACATCATAAATCTTTACGGGTGTGTGTGTATGTGCGTGAGTGAGTGAGTGAGTGAGTGCGTGTCTGTGTGAGGGTTGTGTAAAGCAGAAAGTGTGTGTACAGACAACTGTGTGTCGTGAGAAACACTTGTTATCTTTCTCCGTCCTCCTGTAGGCTATTTGTTTGATTTATATTTTCTTTCATCTTATTCACAGATTTATTCATGTGTGTATTTGTGCCAACAGAGTTTCATGAGAACACCAAAAGTTTATTTTTTCATCAAAAGCAGGTGTGTGTTTTTGCTGTATGATTTTGACTCTTTGTATTTCTCTTAGTTTTTCTGACTCTGTCAGGGCGAGACTCTTCTCCAGCGATCCATGAGGAGTTCTTCTCGTTGACTTCCTCAAATCCAAGATCTTAGTAAACACTTTTGCTTGATCATCTGAATGAAGGTGAGATTTAATGCTGCTCTAGAATCTTCTCTAAACTCTGTTTACAGCCTTTAAGAAGCTGGACGTCATTTGCTGGAGCATCTTGGTGAACCTCTGGAGACAATGTCGCAGTAAAGCTGGAAAGTGATTGTGAAATGCTTTCCTCTCCGCAGATGTTTAGAGAACCGGCAGTCATTTGAGTTTACAGCTGAAATGATAAAGTGAAGAAGAGATCAAAGCCTGGTGTGTGAGCGTACGGTGCCGTGTGTCATCTGTCAACTTTCTTCCACTCTCTCGCTGTAGCTTTAAAGACATTGACCTCTCTGTACTGTTCTCACACACTCTTCTGTCGTTTATTGATATTGTATGTCAGATTGGTGAAGTCAAAGGCATGTTTTGTCTGTGTTTTATCAATGGCAGGACGGCGTTTGGCTCTCACCTGCTCTCTGGATTGAAGGTCAGTCTATTCTGAGACTCGGCTTAAGCTGACGCTTTCTACATTCCCTTATAATTAGTGAGCTGGAGGGACGGCGGCTGTTCTTTAAATAACACCAGCAGACAAATCACACAACACCTAAACCTCATGTACAGAAAATCAACAAGTCAACTCATTGTGCCGGCTGTTAAATCCACAGTTGTGCTTCTACTGATTTTGTTCTTTTGATCTTCACCAAATTCACCTTCAGATGATCCTCAAAAATCAAGACGTACAAAAGTTATAAACACCAGAGTCGAGACTTAAGAACAGAGAAACATTCTTCTCTCGCATTAGACCGCTGTTGAATGTTGGGTTGTAGAAATGTTTCCACCCAACTCACATAACTAATTCACCTTCTCAATGTTAGTGAAAACTCCTCATCGTGGATTCTTCATCTGATTCGTGATGTTCAGTGGTTTACAGGAGGTGTGGATCAGCGCGTGGATCATCCGTGTGCTCAGTTGTGTGTTTTTTCTCCACTGAGAGATGACTTACTTTAATGAGACGCTCATCTTTACTCGTGATGACTGGAGTGTAAACAGCACTTGTCTGTTTTCTTTGGCTGCACCTCAACTCAGCGTGTGACGCACTTTCACAAATCCTTCAGCTGGTGTGAACAATCTCACACACACTATGATCATAGACTGAAACACAAGTCAATAATAGTTGACATGTGTGATGCTGTATGCTGATTGGTTAATACAGTGTTCCTGTCCTGTTAAAACATTGATGATGTGAAGCAGCTGACAACTATTCAAATCAACTGTTTTTATTTGTTCAACATGAAGATACACAGAAAAACATGATTATGTGCCTTAGTAGATTCTATGAAAAGAAATGATTAAAATATACTTAATAGAATAATGTTTCTGTTTTCAACAAAAAAATAACGTCAAAATCTTGGGAATAAAATATACTAATTTTGGTTGTTAAAATTTTTATTGTTTGTTTGAGTAATTTTAATTGAACAAATTATTAAATTAACCCCATTCAATTTGTTAAACCCATTTAAATTGGTCAAATTTAGTTGACTTATTTACTTTCTGTTGACACTACATAAATCTTTTTTGTAGATTAAACCTACTTTGGCAGTTGATATGTAGTTCCCAGCATGATTTGTATCTGACAGCATTAGGAGATTCACTTTCCAGATGAACCTTCATTTAAAGTGTTTTTCAGTAAAAAGAAAGACTTGTTCGTGTTTTGCGTTGATTTATCTTTGAGATTTAGGAGTTTTGTTACTATTTTGAATATTGGGTGTTTTAAGTGGTTACAGTTGTTCAGAAGAGTGTTGCTTGTGCCTTTAGGCTGAAGGAGGCACTATATGAGTCATAAAAGAGCACATTCCCAGCGATCCCATTTTTCAACCTTCACTTAGTGTGTAATGTTGCAGTTAGATCATAAATAATACGCAATCACACTCGCACACACGCACAGTGAAAGGACATATTTGAGATAAAGCAGAGAGAACCACAGGTCAAATATTAAACGGACTATAAATTCCTATATGCAATATTAATTATGTCTAACTTCTAAATTCTAAAGCAGCCCCCCCAGCCAGGCAAATAGTGCAAAACAATATGCAAACGTTGGCGAGGAACCCACAACTCCAATCGAGAAAAAACCCTCAGGAGAACCCAGACCCAACCAGGGGATTCCAGTTCCCCTCTGGCAAAAGCTGCTGCCTCTGCACAAGCTCAACAGTGCTTGGACAAAAAAAGCTAAATAAAAAATAAATAAACTTACAAATAAGGTAAATTATAGATTTAAGATTATCATTAACAATCTAATAGCATTTGAAGTGTTGTAGAAAAGTAGAGTACTGTTCTGCTGTTATTAGTGATAACCGGTCTGACACCATTCGGTCCGGTGTCATTTCCCTCGCCATAGTAGAAAAAACGCGATCTCTGACATAGATTGAGACCTCCGTTACACTTCGATGGATCGGCATGTTTTTAACTGATGAAGTGAAGTTGACGCCATTGTTACTGTTTATTGCTAAAAGCCAAAGTTTATGAATTCACGTGCACTGATCGGCGCACCGACCAATCACAACAGCTTAAGGAGCAGAACTCACTGATATGGTATGGGTGGGACATCTTCACACACACACTCTAAAGGGAGAATGGTCAGCTTTACCAGACCTGGTCAGCTTTACCAATCAGAGCGTTTTGGAAGGCCCGTAAATCCAATCGTTTTGTAAGAAAAGAGACAGCGGTGCACGATAGATTTGAAATAAGTGAAATATAAAGGGTTATTGAAACTAGAAACATGAACATCCATTGTTAAACACCCAAAAAACACAATCACAACCTCTAAAACAGGGAAAAAAACGGCCTTTAAGTTATTGTGCAGTAACTGTGCTTATGAGACCACCTCTCTTCTCACTTGACCATCTATCTTGTAAAAAATATATATTTCAATATGAAAGTGATCTGGGAAGTTAGACACATGTTTTTTTTCAGCGTAATTTTTTTTGTTTACTTAAAGTAACAGTGATTTTTTAACAAAAAATTAATGTATTTAATAAGTAGACTTTATTCTTGTTATTCAGTTGTACTTAAACTGTACCTGTATATTTTACTTAAAACATTTTCATGAAAATTATTAGGAGGATTTTTTTAAGTAAACCCTACGCGTTATTTTTTTCAGTGTACTGTCTGATTTAGTGGAATGAAAATTCTAACTTAATATAACGAAAGAGCTGCACACTATACCAGAGCCGTCCTGTTGTGTGATGCTCTTATATAATCTATAGACATCAGTGTTTGCAGTTGATTTCCATGTTTAGTGTTGTAAGATAGTGCTTTATTCACAGAAAAACTCATCCACCCGTTTAAACCTGTGATATGAAATCAAATCTCTCTCTCTCTCTCTCACTCTCTCACTCTCTCTCTCTCACTCTCACTCTCTCACTCTCTCTCTCTCACTCTCTCTCTCTCTCTCACTCACTCTCACTCACTCTCTCACTCTCTCTCTCTCTCTCTCTCACTCTCTCTCTCTCTCTCTCTCTCTCTCACTCTCTCTCTCTCTCTCACTCACTCTCTCTCTCTCTCACTCTCTCTCTCTCTCTCTCACTCTCTCTCTCACTCTCTCTCTCACTCTCTCTCTCACTCACTCTCACTCTCTCACTCTATTTTTCATTTTTTTGGTGTTGTTTGTTAGTTAAAGGTGTAATTTGAATAATTTAGACTTTGAGGAAAAATAGTTGCCAGGTAAAACTTTGTCTCGTGTCTGGCGGAGGGCAGATGGAAGTTCCATCTGGGTCGCTCCGCCATGGAGTCAGGTGTGTGCCTGACGCTAGTGTGACAGTCGAGGACGTGCTAGTCGCTATCGGAGAACAAATTGGATTCGAAAATATTGTATCCGCTTCCAGGATGAACAAGGCCGTGGTGGTGTTCCTAAAGGATCAAAGTGTTGTGAGTAAAATCATCGTGAGCGGAATTTGGGTAAGTGGAGCGTTTGTTATTGTTTCACCTTTGGTGTCGCAGTCGTCAAGAGTGAACATTTCTAATTGTCCACCATATATACCCAATTCATGCATTGAAAATGAACTGCAGAGATTCGGGAAAATAGTAAGTGGAATGACTTTAATTCCACTCGGGGTTAAAACGGAAGTTTTAAAACATGTGCTGTCTTTTAGGCGGCAGTGTTTTATGGTTCTAGAATCGCCGACGTTAGACATCTCGTTTCGGGTTAAACATGAAGACAAATCGTATATGATCTATGCGAATACCAATCATTTGAAATGTTTTAAGTGCGGTAATGTCGGGCATAAAAAAATGGATTGCCCACAAAAAACACAAGCCGAGGACAATACCAATAAAACAAATGAAAGTGAACAGGCGGTTGAGGGTGAAGAGGAGAATGCGGATAAAAGTATAGAAACTGAGACAAATGAAATAGGAAAAGAACAAAGTGAATTGAACACTTATGAACAAAACAAACGTAGCGCTACTGAAAATATAGGCCAAAAGGAATCGGCTGAAAATGACTCGGCTGAAAATGGATCAGGGAAGAAAAAAAAGAATTGTGGGGGAGAAAATAAGAAGAGGAGTTGTAAAGAGGCAGGGACTAGTGACGCGAAAAAAGCTCTTCTTGAAAGTTTGGTTGAATTTGACACTGTTGAAAATCGACTCGATATACCCCTGTCTCAGCTCTCTGAAAGCACTGATGTGAATGAAGAGATGGCTGATGATGATTGTATTTCTGAAATGTCAGATATTCCCTCCAATTATGATGAGAATGAGTTGTATACTGTAAAAGAGATAAATGATTTCCTTGATGAAACATTTGGAAGAAAAGTCGAAGTAAAAGATTTTTTTCCTGATGTGAAAAAGTTTTTGGCTTCAGTGATTAAAATACAAAAGGCTGTCGGTTATGAAGAGCTAAGCAGAAGAAAGAGATTCAGATTGAAGAAAATGGTAACAAACTTGAAAAAAGAAAAAGTTCCTTTAATTTCTGTATAGTTGAGTCATGAGGAGGCATATTTGGTGAATTATTTATCACTTTTCTTCTTGTTTTCGCTTTCTCCCCTTTTTCTTACCTCTTTTTTCATGGAGAGCCTTAGAATAGGATCTATTAATATCAATGGGGGAAGAGATTGTAGGAAAAGAGCATGTTTAAATGAATATATACAAAATAAAAATATTGATATAACATTTATACAAGAGACACATAGTGATGTGAAAATTGAAGTGGATTGGAAAATGGGGTGGAGAAGCGATTTATATATGAGTCATGGTTCAAATGTTAGTGGAGGAGTTGCTATTTTATTTTCAAAGACGATTGATATAACTAATGTGTCTGTTAATGAAATAGAAAGAGGAAGAATTTTGGCTGTTCAAACAAGTATAAATGGGTTGGTTTTTGTTTTTATTAATATTTATGCATCAAATAATGGAGCAGAGAGGATACACGGTTTAAAAAAATTATTTAATTACTTAAAACAAAGTTGTGATGAAAATACATGGTTGATCTTAGGCGGTGATTGGAACTGTACAGAAAACTTTACTTTAGACAGAAATGGGGAAGAACCTCACCCCTCTTCTGCCAAATGTTTACAGGATGTTATTAGTAATTCTAATTTAGTTGATGTATGGAGACAGCAACACCCTACAGTTAAGCAGTATACGTGGGTAAAGGTTTCTCATGATCATATTAGTACTGCCAGATTAGACCGATTCTATGTTAGTACAAGTAAAAGTAATAGAATTTTTAAATCTACAATTTGTCCTAATGGGTTTTCTGATCACCATTTATGTTTAATTGATATAAATGTAAAAAAGTCACAAAGTCATAGCTATTACTGGCATTTTAATGTGAAATTGCTACAAGATGTGCTTTTTTGTGAAAAGTTTAATGTGTTTTGGATGGAGTGGAAAAAACAGAAAAGTAATTATGAGGATATTGTTCAGTGGTGGGATATAGGAAAAGCACAAATTAGAATATTTTGTCAAAATTATATTTATAGCACAAATGGTAGGATCAAAAAAACTGTTACTGAATTAGAAAAAGAGATAAAACAGATTGAAAGTGAATTAATTGTTGGTGATGTTGAGATAGTTGGAAAGCTGGAAGAAAAGAAAAGAGTTTTAGCTTCTTTATTTCACGAGAAAGCAAAGGGGGCTTTAATTAGAGCTCGCTTTGCATTTGTGAGAGAAATGGATGCACCTAGTTCCTTCTTTTTTAATCTTGAGAAGAAAGAAAGAGAAAAAAAATGATGTTGCATTTGAAAGATTTAAATGGGAAGGTGATCTCAGATCCAAAGGAAATGAGAAAAATTGCTTTGGACTTTTACAAAGACTTATTTGCAGAAGGACAATGTGATAAGGGATGCAGTGAGGAATTACATAAAGACTTATTGACTCTCTCCGATGAACAGAGTAAACAGCTGGACTCTGGCCTTCAGTTAAAAGAACTGTCTGAAGCTGAAACTCTCAACTGGAAATCTCCTGGTATCGATGGACTGCCGTCTGAGTTCTATAAACAGTTCTGGAACCAACTGAAAGACGATTTTTATGAAGTTTTTAATTATTGTTATCAAAAACATGAATTGCCTACTAGTTGTAAACGAGCAGTTTTATCTTTATTACCCAAAAAAGGTGATCTTGGTATGTTAAAAAATTGGAGACCTGTGGCTGTGTTATGTACAGATTACACAATTTTGGCAAAGTGTCTTGCTAATAGATTGAAACCTTTTTTAGAATATATGGTCAACGAACATCAGACATATTGTATTCCTAATCGAACAATAATGGACAATCTGTTTCTTGTAAGAGACAAAATAGACATTACAAATTTGAACAGTGAAAATGTTGGTATTTTTGCAATTGACCAGGAGAAAGCGTTTGACCGAGTTAGCCATTTTTACTTGTTTAAAATGCTTGAAGCTTTTGGTGTTGGTCAGAGTTTCATTTCATGGATTCAAATGCTGTATAAGGACGCTTCTGTTATGTTGAAAGTGGGTGGTGGGCTCAGTAGGCCTGTTGCAGTGTTGAGAGGAATTAGACAAGGATGCCCGCTTTCAGGGATGTTGTATTCATTGGCCATTGAACCCCTTCTTTGCAAGTTAAGGAAAACACTCCAAGGAATTACAGTTGAGAAACCTATTAAGCTTGTTGCATATGCTGACGATGTTACAATTTTTATTAAGAATGAACGAGATGTGTCTGTTTTAATGGAAACACTGAAAATCTATGAAAATGCGTCAACAGCCAGAGTGAATTGGGAAAAGTGTGAAGGTTTCTTTTGTGGACAAAGTAAAAATCCACCAGTGCTCCCAGGTGGCGTCAAATGGAGTAAAGATGGCTTTAAATGTTTAGGGGTTTATTTAGGGGCCGAAACATTTAAGACAAAAAATTGGGAAGGAATGGTGGCGAAGATGTGTAGCCGGTTGTCTAAGTGGTCGTGGGTGCTACCACAGCTATCCTATAGGGGAAGAGTTTTGGTGACCAACAATCTAGCAGCTTCGGCACTGTGGCACAAAATGAATGTCTTGGACCCGCCAGATGACATCATTCAGGAATTGCAGAAAAGATTGGTGGATTTTTTCTGGACTGGACAACATTGGACTAAAGCTGCTGTACTTTTCCTGCCAGTGAATGAAGGTGGACAAGGGTTAATAGACATTAAAAGCAGAATCAAAACCTTCAGGCTGCAAGCGGCACAGAAGTTGCTGTATTCAAAGAGGTGCTGGATTGATACTGCAAAAGCCCTGTTACACAAAGTTGATGTTTTTAAATACGATCTACAGTTGTTTTTAATGAATCTGACAGAAATGGACTTAAAAGACACTTCTGCTTTTTATAAAACGATGCTGAAAACATGGACATCAAATTTTCAAGTGGAAAGGAACTGGTCTGACTCTGAATTCGGGATTGAAGAAGAACCTCTTTTTCATAATCCCTTATTTCAGGCAAGAGTGCTTAATTCAAAAAGCCTTCAAAAAACAATGGCAAGAGCTGGATGCAGTAGGATAAAGGATTTGAAGCATCATGACGGGTGGAAAAGTGCAGAGGAAATGAGTGATCTGACAGGAATCAAGTCCGTCAGATTTATGAAAAAGGTAATGGATGCGGTTTTTTCATCTCTCCCTTATGCCTATCATCGGAATCCAGGAGAAGGGATTTTGAATGAAGAGGAGGAAGAGGAGAATTTTCCTGATCTTCCTGTTTCAGCTCGTGTGGAAGAAGAACCACAAGAGGAATCAATCCTCACTTTTAAGACTCCAGAGATACATGGTTTTAAAGAGGCTTCGAAGAAAAGTTTGTATCTGAATTGCGTTAAAGTCGCTCATCAGTCAGTTCTGAAGAACTGCAGAGAAACAAAGTGGACAGAAGTGCTAGGGCCAGACTCTTCTCCTAGAAGATGCTGGAGGTCATTGTATAAATCTCCCATTGAAAAACGAACTGCAGACCTGCAATGGAGAATTATACATTGGGCAGTAGCTACAGACAGACACGTGGCGCATATTGATCCCACTGTAGAAAAGAAATGTCCTTTCTGTGATTTAGAAGAATCAACTGATCATCTGTTTTTATATTGTTCTAGACTGAGAGGGGTTTTTCAGACATTAAAAACCTGGATTGAAGAATTAGGCGAAGAGTTTAATGTCTTTTTTATTTTTGGAGTGTTTTGAGATTTGTTTGTGACTTTGTGACAAAAGGTTGTTAAAATTGTGGAGGAAAAAGCCATACCCAAAATGTAAAAAAAAAAAAAAAACATTTTGTACAAATAAATAGATTCAAACGTCACTCTCTCTCTCTCTCTCTCTCTCTCACACTCTCACTCTCTCTCTCTCTCTCTCTCTCTCTCTCTCACTAACTCTCACTCTCTCACTTGTTTCTATGGCATGGTCATAAAGTGAGACAGTGAAACTGTGGCGTTATCCCGTCGTTCATCACACGTCTGTTCTGTCATCCGCTGGAGAGATTGTTTAAGTTCTCATCCACCTCTGAACACATCAGATCTTTATAAATCAGACTCTTACTGCATTATAAAATGACACTCCTCAACCCAACAAGTCTGTTAAGCTGTTGAAATGACCGCTTTAAATCTCCTTCAAAGATAAGAGAGCTCTCAAATGTGCACATGAGTCTCAGTTACTGAAATAAATAAAGGACTAGAGTAAAGTGAGATATGATACTGCAGAGAGATTTTATGAAGAGTGTTTGTTAGAGAATGAGTGGAGTGGGGTCTTCACATGGACACAATCACTGCCAGACGGCGTGTCAATCACATACATGTGTTTGGGTGGATGATGCGGGTGTGCTGTCATCATTAGTGTGATGTAATTCTTTGACTCGTGTGCAGTGCTGTCTGCTCGCTTTATTTCACCAATTATTATTATCTATTGTGCAGTCATGAACTCTGTGTGTGTGTGTGTCATTTCACATGTGTTTTACGGTGTGCTGCATTGTATAGAAACTGTATATACACTCTGTCAGTTTAAATCTAGACTGAAGACTCATCTTTTTAATCTTGCATACACTACACCTCCATAATATTAATCCTCAGAGGATTTAAGCTGCATTATTTAGATCAACCGGAACCAGGAACACATCCAACAACAAATGATGTACTTGTTGCATCAATGAGTGCAGAACAGTACTCTACTCTCAGCCAGTCTTGTCTCTTTGTTCCAAGGTTACCGCAGGATGCAGTTCATGCCCAGACCTGATGGCAGAGCTGAGAATGGGAAGCGGTGACCTGACAAGTGCTGAGAGGATAGAGCTGGATAAAGAACGCGACAACTTTGTTTTTTCTACAACATTTCAAATGCTATTAGTTTGTTAATGATAATCTTAAATCCTTAATTTTTATATTTTTATTAAGCCTTGTTGTGCAAGCACTGTTGAGCTTGTGCAGAGGCAGCAGCTTTTGCCAGAGGGGAACTGGAATCCCCTGGTTGGGCCTGGGTTCCCCTGAGGTTTTTTTTCTCGATGGGAGTTTTGGGTTCCTCACCACCGTTTGCATATTGTTTTGCACTATCTGCCTGGCCGGGGGGGCTGCTTTAGAATTCATACTTGTATTAAATGTGTCTCATGTACAGCTGCTTTGTAACAATGAAGATTGTAAAAAGCGCTATATAAATAAAGTTGAGTTGAGTATTCATATAAACTATATCAGGATTCTGAGTTAAGTTAACTTCCTTTTGTATTTGAGTTGTTGTGTTGATCTAGGATTTGTGAGGAACATGTAGAGTACATAGTGTGACGATCCTGTCCTTTCTGTTCTTGGATTTCGTGCCTTGGGACAGGGTTGTTTCAGTACCATGTCTTGTGTGTATGTTTTGTTTTATGTGGAGACACGTGGCGGTATGTTTGGATAATTCGCCGCGTGTCATCCTGTGTTCCGTTAAGCTCCGCCCCCTTGTTTCTCCGTTAG